>NW_020664909.1:4753068-4783025 GCF_002925995.2 Terrapene triunguis | reverse complement strand
ACACACACACACACACACACACACACACACACACACACACACACACACATACATGTTAGCAGGCATTCTTTTCACAGAATCATAGAATATCAGGGACCTCAGGAGGTCATCTAGTCCAAGCCCCTGCTCAAAGCAGGACCAATCCCCAACTAAATGCTATAAATGGCCAAGCAAATATATCATTATTATTGGTATTATTTTTATTGGTTTTTTTTATTTTAAGTCATTATTGGATGATCATGAATTTTTCAAAGGAAACAACTGGCACTAGAAATTAAACGATCTAACAATTTATAGTAATGAGTACTGCATTTGTAAATACTGTAAATTTTATAGTCTGGCATTTGGGACTGTCTACACGTTTTATAGGAAAATAAATAACCATCTGTGATTCCAAAATGAAACAATTTTTTTTGGTGGGGGGGAGAAATGAAAGCTGTTTCACAAGGGAGATCCTGTACCAACTTGCTACAATTTTAGCAAGAAGAAATCTGTTGAAAGAGTGCACTGTATGTATAATAGGCACTTCCATATGAATACTGATTTTTTTTTATTTGATTTTGAGTCATTTATAGAGCTAATGGGAAATTAGCGAAAGTTTTGCAAAATTGCAGGGCTTTTTTAATTCCTTTTATTGGGCAATTAGAAAGATGTTTAATTTTTGATAAAGTTTATCCCTTGCTTCAGTTTTTAAAACATAGTGCTGGATGTACTTTCACATAGCTCACTTCTGAAATGTACAATCTGACATATTATTATAAAGTATGGGCCAGATTGGGACTGATTTTTTTCATGTTGACTAGTACCCATCATGAGTTTGTCCTACTGAAGTAAATGGAACTACTTGTGGAACAAGGCACTGACCACTGAATATGAGTGAAGGTATCACAATTAGAGCGAGGTGAAGAACATCTTTTGGTTCAGTGACAATTTTGAAAAATTGGAGGGAAAAATCATCTTGGATTTAACCGAAACAATTTTAAATTTTGGGGGCGAGGGGGAAATTGAAAAATTGGAAAAAAAAAGGGGTGAACAAAACATTCTATTTTGATTTTGAACAATAATTTTAAGTAACATTATTTTTAAAATTAAAGAAATTTTCAATACAAAAAGTCATTTCAAATTGAAATGTTTTGTTTAGAAAAGTTCAAAATAAAATGTTTAGATTATTTTTCAGGTTTTTTTACCTCAATAATTTCGCCAATGAAATCTGAATTTAGAAAATGTTGCAGTGTCGCCAAATCTGCTCCCCCTCCCCCATTTGCTGCTTGGCTTGTACTGAGCATGCTCCCACAGACTGAGTATGCTCAGTAACACTGCTGAAGCCAGCTGCCCTCATCTGCCCCCCCACTATCGGCAGGCATGGGTCCGTTCTGATTCTACAACTATTCCCCATTTTGGGTAGAGGGAAATTGACTCAAACTGTAGCATATTTCAAAATGGAAGAAATGATTTAAGTGAGATCCCTGTACATATATAATATTTGGCTGGATTTGCAAGTGTTCCTATTTGCTTTAGTTAGGACCAGATTGTGAGGCCCCTACCTGAGTCGGTGAGGGTTAATGTGCATGAATAGGCAGTGGGATGCTTGTTGAGTAACTGCTCATGAAAGGGAGCAAGAGGTTTGACCTTAATTATGGGCTATATCATGCAATTGAATTTTAAGCAGAATTTCTCATTGACTTCAGTGAAGAGTTCTACTTAAAGATTGATGGCATGATATACAGCTATTGAATCAATGCAACTGCTTCTACACGATATGGTTACAAATATAGTGGGCTACAAGTAGGTTATTCTGATTAGTCCTGGGGCTGCAAAGTCCTACCTGTTTTGGTGAAGATCTCTTGCCCTGCAGGGTGAGCTCCACACTGAAGATTGGATTCTCTGAGCTGCTAAGGCCAGCTTGTGCTGTGTAAAAAGTGGCTGTAAAAAAGGGGCCATAGGTTCATAGCAGGAAATTCCTGCCCTGTAGTTGGATTCTCTGCTAGCGTATGGCTGGTCCAGTGTGAGGAGGAGGAAGGCGCAGGGTAGGGATGGGGTGGGGAGAGGCCCAAGGACATGGTGAGGCTGACCTCCACTAGTACTCCAGTCATGAAAGTTAAGAGTGATCCCCTGCTGCTTTAAATTTTGCCAGGGCTGAGCTGCTGAGGATCAGGGAGCTACAACCAATTCCCCGTAACTGCCGTTCTCCCGGATGTAGTGGAGAACTGAGGCTTGAGTTCCTGAAAAAGACAAACTTCCTAGCAGGACATGAGGAATATTCAAAATCTAGGACTGTGTATGTGAATACCAGAATATACAGTTAATAATATTTCTGCTACAAGGCCCTGTAGTTTGGTAATATATGCCCCAGGTAAAAGCGGAGTTGCAAATGCCAACATAGATCTCCCTTGCTCACTCTGAAGGGTAATAATTCAGAAGCAGGAAACTGGGAATCATCTTTTTCTGCTCTAGTAATTTTCCCATCTGCACTGACCACATTCAGAAAGGTGTTCTGGATGAGATCCACATTCGGAGCAAGGTTAGAACTGATGGTGCTTCAAGCAATATTAGATTATAGCACTCCAGATGGGAGAATATTTTAGCAAGGTTTCTCAAACACCATGAGAGTTTTAGGATTTAGGTTCAGTTTGGAGAAAAAGTTCAGACAAAAACATGTTGTTTCCTTGTCACACTGGTACACGGAAGCCTCATTAACAACTGACAAGCGGACGTGAGAATCCACTGTCTTATAACTCCGCCTCTGTGTGGTTTAATTGTAGGTGTTCTGCCAGTGCCAGTGATCAGGAGCTGTTTTGTATTTCAGAGGAGACTAATATAATGACATTCTGGGGGAGACAGACAAATCCACTGCTTAGTGCCCCTTGTGAATGTCCTCCCCTCTTTGGAATTTTTTGTAGGTGGTTAGTTCCCATATTCTTGAGTGTTATGTCACTATTTGAAACACTAGGCCTAACAGAAGCTGGAGGATGCAGTTTAGCGATGATGTTTTTATGATTCTAGGCTGCGAAGAGAGAGAGTGCAACATTTGCTGTCAGTACATCTTACAAGCTGTTGAATGGAAAGGCAGCAATGGAAATTCTGAAGGGAACAGTGTATCTACTCTATGCTGGAGGTAAAGTGATTCTGCGGCAGCCTCTGACAGAAGTGAAATAATCCCTTCCCTTGCCTCTGACTCACTCCAGATGTCCAGAGGACCAGGGAATTATTGAAGCTGCATATCACAAGGCAAGAGATAATGGGCTAAATTCACCTACTTAAATTCAGAGTAATTCCATCATCTCCAATATGGAATTATTGCATATTTTTATTGGTGTAACTAATAGCAGTTTAGCCCATAGCTGATTCTGTGTTCAGTGTTTTGTGATATTGAGTATGATTATTTTATTAGTATTTAGCAGAGGCATTCCTTATGTTTCCTTTCCTCTTCCCTCAAAAACAGGGCTAGGAAGCCAAGGAATGAATATAAAAGTGATTTTTAGTGCTTTACATTAGTGATCCGTACAGATCTAACACAGACCCATCCAGAAACTCTTGCCAGGACCCTGAAATGCACTTCCTAGATGAGTGGCTTATTGCAGCTAAATCAATCTGTGGTCACATTACAATGTAAGGATGAATTCCTACAAACCCTTACTTATGTAAGCTGTCCCACTGAAGCCAAAGTTAAGAAGGAGAATAAAACTGAAATGACAAAATTCCTTTCCAGTACACAGTATCCTCAAAAGTTAATGGGTTAAGGCATCATGAGGATGTATTTTTCCCTACACATTTTCCATCTTCTGTATCAAATATGAAATGAAGAGAATTAATTTAATAGCTGCTAATGCCTGTAAGCAAAAATAAGTCCTGAAAACCTAGTCCAGAAAGCCTGCCTGTGCTGCTGACTCATTCTGCAGTTCATGGAGGAGAGACAGAAGATATTTCAGCAATCTCAGTGATTTTGAGAGACTTGTAAACGATCCCTTAACTAATAGTGGTTTATATAGATGAATAATTTATAAAGTACTCACCTAAAGCTTTTCTTGGGTACACTGCATATTTTATTGTTTCATTTTTAATTTACAATGATGTGTACTTGTAATTAGTCCTTATCTCCATCATTATTCCTAGTTCAGCATAATGGAATGTAAGCAAAAAAATAATGCACTGAAATACATAGTACTGGACAAATGACAAAATGCATGTAGGAATAGTTGCAGTGAAGTCAGCAATCCATTTCCAGAATTGCTTATTCCCTGAATTCAGCAAAACACTTAAGAATTTGTGCTTAACTTAAAGCATCTGCTTAAGTCCATCCCTATTCAGCAAAGTACTTAAACACGTGCTTAACTTTAAGCATGTGGTTAAATCCCATTGAAGTCATTGATTAAGGCTAAGCACATGGGGCTTGAGCCAATGCTCATTGAACTCAATGGAAGAAGACTTTGATTTCAATGGGCTGTGGATCAGGTCGATGCCTAAATGCTTTGGTGAACTGGAAGCTCATCCTTTATTCTATAATGAGGGCTAAGATGTGCTATTTAGACACTGCCCATAATAATGGGTGGCGTGCTGCTATACAGCAACGGAGCACTGGCAGGCATTCTTCATTCTGTCCATCCATACAAAGACAGTAGAACCCTATGAAGGAGATACCAGAAGGTTTCCTCCAGACATCCTCACAGATGGGTGCTTGCACAGTTTTCCCAAAATAGTTCACTTGGGGATGGCAGGATTTGTCTCCCTGCAGAATGGGCATGGTACCACCCCAAAATCCCATGCATATCTGGGATCCACAGGAGGGACAATGCTCTCTGCTGCTTTTCATGGCTCCTTGGGAGCACAACTCCTTTGAAGCCATGCTCCTGGAGCTCTTCCCAGATGCTGCCACCCTGGATCATCCCTTAAACGGGGGTTCTCCAGTGCAGAGAGAACTACAGAGGAATTGGGTCCCTTGGAATGCAAAAGCATATCAGAAATCGTGAGGCATTTGAAAAATATTGTACAATTAAATTTGGGGGGTTTAAGATAGATTCCTTCACTGGTAAATAATTTACATGCAAGCTTACAAAGATTTGATTTCAATCCTTAAGAGCCCGATCCAGAGCTTAATGGGGTTGAAAGGAATTTTGCGATTGACTTCAGTGCAAGCAAGATTTGGTCCTAAATTCTGGTCACTATCTCTTCATCCTGGAAACTGAACAGGAGTAATTCCCATTGGTAACAAACATGGAGAGTGGGTGGGCCAAGAGAGTGTCGAGCGTGTCTGGACACCTGCATCATCTCTCTACTGGCTCAGGGTGGAAAGATAAGACAGCCCCACAGTATTTTATCCTTCTGCTATCCCCCCTCTGTACTGGGGGAAGGGGTTCTCTTTAAAGAGAGGCACCCAGGGATGCCATTGGCTGTGGTAGCCTTTTCAGCATGGATGCACTGGAGCCCTGTTGTCAGGAATAAGGGAGAATGCAAGAGCCTCAGAGGTGTGGAGCCTCTGCATTGATGGTTTCCCACTGATCTGAGTTCAAAGAGTTAAACCTCAGCAGTCCATTTAAAGTGACCACACATCCTGCAGGAGCCTGTGGAGAGCGCCATTACCTGGTGACTCTCTCAGAACTTCTCTCACACACACAGGGAAGTACCAGGAGCAGAGACTGAGAGAGAACACACAGCCATGCTAGATTACGGCAGTGTCAGTACTGGGTTTATACATGTTTGCTTATTTCTGTTAAATAGGTTATCCTAAAGCTTCGGGAATCACTGAAATGCTACAATCCCCTGAGAACCCCACCCATTGATGGAAAGAAAGGAGAGAAAATTCAATGATGAAAATTTCACAGTAATATACTCTTCCTTATGCCTATGCAATTTTCCGTCACTGCCCGACAAACATGCTGTTGGAAAGCTCAAGCAGAGATTATTCAGTGCTGAGTTCGATCAAATATAGTAGTCTTGACCCAGGAAATTCATTCAGCTGTTTATAATGGAAAGCCGTGAATCCATGGCACTTTCGCATTAGCAGAGAGGTTTTGTCTTCTGTCTCGCAATTCATACTCTTTCATTGCTCAGGCCTGAATAGCAATGTAGACAAATGATTATTGTCATAGCACCCAGACTTCATATGCTCAGCACAGTGATGGCTTAGGGAAATTAATACAGAGGAAACAACCTGACGAAGCAGCTGTAACAATACCTTTATTTGCGATCTGCTGTATTCCAAAATGTTTTTCACAAAATAATTAGAATTCTGTACATCTATAGCAAAATGTGAGAGAGATTCTCTTATCTTTTTGCCTTGAATTTCTTGTTTACTGTATAGTTTTAGCTATTCTACAGCCTTGAAACATCTTAAAGCATTGGAAGGTGCTCTGTGCTTTAACAAGCAGAAGTTAATGTATTCTCAGTTTAGAGAAGTAAAAACCACCACAGCCTACTAGAGTTTCTAATTTCCCCCCTTGTTTTCACCTCTGAAAAAAAATATGCAGATGAAAATTAAGCAAGTGGGGCAGAAAAAAAAAATAGGTTCCTGAAATGTTTTGAGGGAGATAGAAATTGTCTGCTTTTTGTGAGATGTCTGCCCAGACTGAATTTTGGCATTAGTTATCCAAATTATCTCCTGCTTTCATCCAACGTAAAATATACTGTCAAGCTATTAACTAATGTTCCAAAATATTTTGTGGGTGCAGTATTGGATGCTTAATTTGGACAATAATTATTTATGTATTCATATGAACTTCTTGATGTGGATTGGTGATTCATTAATTATATAATTATCACTGATTATTAATAAAATTTTTGTGCATCAGTGATCCACCTGAAAAAAATTACATTCACAGAAATTTTCAGTGGAATTTAACACTTGTTCTGTATTTTCTCTTTAGTATTAGCTGTCACAGCACTTCACATATACAACAAAGCTTGAGTTAATATTGAAAGACAAGAGAAGTACCCAAACCTGCAGTTCTTCCTCAGGCAAAACTCCTATTACATTCCAGTCTTGAGTAAGGATGATGTGATTGGGTTCTACATTTCTAAAATACTGGTATCTGAAATTTGCTAATTTCATGCCCTTCTGTTTGATTTGCAACAGGGAAATCCAGTGCATACAGTGCACCTTTTGTGTTTTGTTATAAAAACCTACATATTCTCTTAGCAACAAACTAATTTTATGTGAGATCATTGCTTTTTGCTTTAGAAATTAAAATAGATAGCACTGGATTCCACAACTGAAATTCTCTTTTTGTTAGGAAGTTTATTTTTAATGTTTGTAAGTGAGATGCAAATTTTGCATTTCACTTTAGAAATTCAAAATACAAAATGTTTCATCAAGCTTGAGAATAAAATGTTTGTTCCTTCTAGTTGTTTTGGAAATAGCTTTCTTGACTAACCCTCTCATTTTGTATATGTGTGTAAATAATGCATATATATATATATATATTATATATATATATATATATATATATATATATATATGTGTGTGTGTGTATAAATGTATAATGCATTATTCACACTCATTCATTTTGTGTCTCTGTGTATATATCTATCTATAGATACAGTATTATAGAAAACAAAATGAAGAAACTACGTTAATGCAATGGTGGCTTCACAGTTACATACTCAGAAGTTAGAAAATTCCAGTTAAAACTGAACATATAATTATAAATTTGCCCCTATGCATTACTATACTCCCTTTAATTACATGATTACATACTATTTCTCAAGTAATACAACTTCATGTAGCTTTATCTACATTCCTAGAGCATGAGTAATGTAAAAGTAGAAGTCTCTATAGACTCTCTCCCAGGGCATGATCCCACATACACTGAAGTCAATGGCAAAGCTCCTATAATGCAAGATCAGGGTCTCAGTTCCCTGAAGAAGCCAGATACTTACAATAGCAGGGGCGGCTCCAGGCACCAGCGCAGCAAGCACGTGCCTGGGGCGGAAAGCCGCGGGGGGGAGTGGCCTGCTGGCCGCTGTGAGGGCGGCAGGCAGGCGGCTTTCGGCGGCGCGCCTGTGGACGATCCGCTGGTCACGCAGCTTCGGCGGCAATTCGGCAGCAATTCGGCGGTGGGAACGCCGATGGCGCGGCACCGGCGGATCTCCCGCAGGCATGCCGCCGAATCCACGTGACCAGCGGATCACCCACAGGTGCGCCGCCGAAAGCCGCCTGCCTGCCATGCTTGGGGCGCCAAAAAACATAGAGCTGCCCCTGTACAACAGTGCAAATTAAGAATGATATTTAAGACAGCCAAATTCTCAAGCTTTCCTTACTTTGCTTCACAGGTAAAATAGCATCTACATCAATATTTTTTGCAATAAATATCCTTTTTTTAAAAATTAAAATTGAATAAGGCAATTTTCAAGGAAGATTATAAAAAACATGTTATTACCCCAGGCTGAACAAGTAATTTCTTTGTTTTGATCCTACAAAGACTTATACATATATTGAACTTTATGCATGGTGAGTAGTCCTGTTGGATGGGGCTGGTCAAAAATTTTCCATTGACACTATTTTGCGGGTTTGGGGACTAATGATTTTTCACTAAAAGTTACCACTTTCTGAGGAAAATTTTGATTTTTTTATTGAAAAAACAAATGCCCAGAACTGAAATATTTCAGTTAGGCTTTTGGACTGCAGTGCCTCATGGTTTCTTTTCATGTCCCCATTCTCCTCTATGGGCTGGACATTCTAGCCAGACTATGTCTCGAATGATTCATCATAGCCACCTGTGATTCACCAGGAGATGAAACCATGGGGCAGCATGAGTGATGCAGTCCCACCAGCAAGTCTGACCTACAGAGGAGAATGGGAGCATGAGGCACCTGAACTACATCTCCCATTTTTTAAAATTTGTCATTGAAATTTTCCATGGGGGTAAAAAGCCCATTTTCCAACCATCTCTGCTACTTACTTCAGTGGGATTACTCAGAATTCCAATGATTACGCACCTGCTTAAATCTTTGAAGGATTGAAACAACAGATAATAAGAGTCACGTCCTGGCCACCTCTTCCACTTACATATTCCTGAGATAAGAGGGGACCAAGGGGATCAGAGGTGGCACCACTGTCTGCTGCAAAGAACTAGTAGGAAAAATCTATTCTCAGTGACACATATGTAGATCAGGATTTCAGGGATTCAGTCAGTGTTTAATTTGTAATGAAATAGGTGCTGGGGCTCAAGCAATTTCTTTACTTTCATAACTGATGCAGCAAGCCCAGAGGTGCTGGGGCAAGCCTAGAGGTGCCAGGGCTCAGCCCTGGCAAACCCTGGCATGAATTAAGCCTGGGGTTCAGTGTAATTTCAATTAATTTGAGGGAAACGGACAGCCAGATATAGAAGGAAAGAGAGAGAGAGTTTCAAATCACAAAATGAAGATCTGGTTTACAAAGATTCCAATGTTTCACACTGTCTAGATCCATGGTTATGTTTTGGGCCATTAGGAAAAAAGCCATTTGAAAATTTGGGTCTAGATTCTAATTTGGATTCCTAACACCCAGATAGGATCCAGATGTTTTGCTTCAGAGCAACCACTGACAGGGAATAAAAAAGGAGTGAACCAAGAGTGTGTGTGTCGTGTGTGTGTGTGTGTGAGAGAGAGAGAGCGAGCAGGAAGAAGAAACAAGTAAAAACTAGACAAAGCCAAACTATGATTATTTAATATTTACATTAGGTTAGTACTTAGAGGCCACAATCTGGATCAAGGCCTCATTATGCTACGCTATGTATATACTGTCTCTAAAAACAGAGATAGTGAGTTTTGTAAACTAGTTCTGTTGGTTCTATACAAAGCTGGCTGCTGAAATATCGTGGTACCAATCCTGCAACACTTAGGGACATGCTTAACTTTACTGCCATGTGTTGTTCCATAGCAGTCCAAATTAAAAGGAATAGTTACATGAGTAAAATTAAGCATGTGCATAAGTATCTAGACCCAAATTTTCAAATGGTGATTTTCCTAATGGCTCAAACCATAACCATGGATCTAGACAGTGTCAAACATTGGAATCTTTGTAAACCAGATCTTCATTTTGCAATATGGGCTAAACTGGCACCGCTGAAGATGCAATAAGTCAACAGGAGAGCCCTCTCCTTTCGACTTAATTAAAACACCTTAAAGAGAGATGGAAGCTATGTCAATGGGAAAGTGTCTCCCGTTGACATAGCGCAGCGTAGACACTGCTTTAAGTCAATGGAAGCTACGTTGACTTAAGTTACGTAATTTACATAATTTAACCAGCATAACTTAGATCAACTTACAGCATTAGTGTAGACAAGGCCTAAGTGTTTGCAGGAAGGGGGCCTATATGAGAAAATGTATACGCTACAGATTATATATACATCCTGTATACACACACAAAATACATGGCATGAAATTCTGGTCCCAGTGAAGTCAATGGCCAAACTCTCATTGACTTCAGTGGGACCAAGATTTCACCTATAGAGTACATATTAATTGTATAATGGGTGATGGAAAATACCACAGCACATGTTTGTCACAGGATATACTCATTTGTCATTTTGGATGTCTGTTTTAAAGACATCAGAAATCTGAAAGAACAATAAAGAATTTGTTCTGTTTGACCGACCCACTGTGAGAGAGCAGAGGGAGTGAGAGAGTAACCTGCAGGAGGCTTGAAGCCTGGAGCAGGCTTGCTAAACGAACTAACCAGAGACATGTGGCACAGGGAGGGACCCTCAAGCGTTCGGTTCCTTATAAGATAGCTGAATCATTTGTTTGAGGGGGCTAACTCGGGGAGGTCTACAAGGGAGTCACCTCTGAGCAGAACAGCTGTAAGCCAAACTCCCCCTAAGAACTCATTAAAAATGACTCTATGAAGGAACCTGGGATCTGAGGTTCTCTATGAAGGAACCTGGGCTTTGCGTTGGGACAGATTTTTGGGACTTTGAGTTTAACTTTTGAGTCATTTGTCTGAATAAACCCACACCCCAAGAACAGTGGTGATTGGAAGAGCAAGGGTGTGGAGTCTCTGTAAAAGGCCCTGTCAGAGAAAGAATAAAGGGCAGGGCAGAGGCACCCCAGCCACGCGAGGGTGCACACAGGGGCAGCCAACTCATTTACACACACACACACACACACACACAATTTTGTTCTCTTGCTTTTATAAACAATAAGATTGTAACATTTCTTTTGGCTTTATTGCCAGCCTTCTCATAAACAGTGTGCCAGGCCTGTTAGTTGAGCAGATAAATTCTTCTTGGGTTATTTCAGAATGTGAGCTGACAGTGAGTTAGTCTGTTAAAACTTAAAGTCGTCATTAAAGGAATATCAAGTTAAGGGAGTTGTTACAGTTAAGGCAGGCCAATGTCTTCTAATGGACTGAGCATAAGACTATTAGGAAATCCTGAATTCTAATCCCAACTCTTCCACTAATTCCCTTCCTGGACTTATATTAATCACTTAGGTCTGGATGCAGCAATATAGTTAAGGTTGTGCCTAACTTAAAGCTCATGACATCAATGGAAGCACTCAGGTGCTTAAAGTTACATGTGCTTAGGTGCTTTACAGAATTGGGGACATCATAATAATCCATCTCTGCCTTGGTTTTCTTAGCTGTAAAATTGGAGTAATACTTAGCTACTTCATAGTGGTTGTGATTAAGTTTTGTACAGCACTTAGAAGATGAATAGGACTGCATAATTGCTAAGTACGGTACTTCAGGCACACACACTATTTTAATAGTGACAGCCATGCCAGTCCATTAATGTGGCATAGGAAATTTAGGGCACAGCATGTACATGCTTCACTTCAAGCAAGACTGTGTTTCTTCCTTGCATATTTTCCCCTATTCCATTTTCCTTTCTATGAGAGGACTCTTCTGGCCAGAAGAAAACCTTTATTTTCTCCATCTACATTTCCTCCTCCTCTCCTAAACCTAATCCAGCCACAGATATCCTTTAAAAGCAAGGATGGGCCAGAGCCACGAAGTTCAGATCCAGATCTAATCTTTCTCAAAGTTCAGGATTGTTTGGTTATAGAGATTTGATTTGAGATCATGCCTAATTATAGATAACATGTTCTCTATTTTTAAGATACTTGACTACCATTGTCAATATACACTTATATTTAAGTTGCAGCTAAATTGAAACTCATTTCACAAGTTTTGATCAAAAACATTTAAAAAATGCCTCAGGGGGCACACGAGTGAAATCTTTGACCTTTGCTGAGAATGGGTTCTTGCATGGCTACCCACTTTCATGTGTTGCCTGTCTCTTCTACATATTGGCCAGCTGTTTAATATCGGTGTAGCTGCATTGAAGCTGATTTGACAGAATCTGTCTGTGTTCCCTAGGAGGGATTGTCCCTTACGATACACAACTTCCATTGAAGGGAGTGCAGCTTGAGTTGGTACAGCATGACACCTACTCAGTTGATGTGACTTGACACTACACCTAAATGGCTAAATACCTCAACTCTGACCCCGACTGGGGTCAGTCTGACTGGCTTGTTGTCCAATACTATGGAAGGTTGTAGGAAGACAAATCTATGTTAAAATACTTTTTCTTTTAGCGCAGAACACAAAGAAAAACAATGTTTCATCAGTTACTTCTTTCTAGCTCCAGGAAAGGATGTGAAAGGAGCCACGACGACAACAAAAAAAACCCCTCTGAGTAAATAATATAAATAACTTATGAGATAAACAGCCATCATTGCCATAAAACTGAATCAATAATATATTTTGATGTGAATTCAAAATGATGTAATCTTCCTTTTAATTTCTTGCAATTATCCCTTCTTTTCTTTAAAGATGATGATAGCAACTGAAGTCTGCCATAAAGTTGCTAATGCGTCTGTCTGGCTCACTGTAAATTCCCTGTCAAGCCTGGATAAGTGTAAAAGTGTTAAGTGTAACATTATTCAAACAATTTAACATACCAGAAAAGCTAAACTGTTCCATAGGATGAAAATCCTTCTTATTACATTTCTTGTCATATTCAGAGTATCCTGCTAAAGTGCAGCTACTTAGCTACCCATCAATGACCATGCACCGGAGATGAATTTGATATTCATCCCCTATTGTTGCAAATTATTTTAATTACTTGTGCAGAGGGTAATTGACACAATCAGCAGAGGTTAGTGGATCATCTGACAGCATTTATTTTGCAATTTATTCATTTTGAAGTGTGTACATTTAATATGTTTTGTGAATACTGTATATATATGAGAAGGGTAAATTTGAGTATTTGCCTGAAGACCTTGTGACCTCAAGGTTCATGAATTAATACATTCATTCTGGCAACCAAAGCTAAGCTGAATGTTAATGCAACATTTCAAATGATGCCATCTGATGTCTTTCGTGAATACAAGATGTTTGTGTTGTAGCGCAATACGTATTCGTGTAATGAGAAAGTATAATGTGCTCAATAAATATTGAAGTTCTTGGCCTCCCACTGAGCATTTGATATTGAAGCGTACCTAGTTATAGACTTTGAAATTGATGCCACTTTTCTTTCTGAGTTGAATTTGCACCTTTGCTGCAGCAATGTCACTTTTCATCTCTAATTACTGCGGGGCTGATTCAATACAGGAAAAATAAAGACATACACACACACACACACACACACACACACATACACATATGAGAGTTCTGTCTGAACTGCAGGTAAGGCTTTTATTTTTCTCGGGGAAAAATCAAAACTTTCCAAAAAAGCAGAAAGCTAAAAACGTGTGCAGTTTATTTCTGCTTCCTTCTTGTCCTCACTCACCTGGGCCCAGATTCTCATTAAGTAAATGAGTTACCCCTGATATATCTCATTGTAAATGGGATCAGAATCTGGGCTGATCAGTCCTAAAGAATTTACGGGTATGTCTACACTTCAATTAAAAACCCGTAGCTGGCCCAGGCCATCTGACTCTGGCTTGTGAGGCTCAGGCTAAGGGGCTGTTTATTTGTGGTGTAGATGTTTGTGCTCAGACTGTAGCCTGGGCTCAGCATAGTTCCATTGACTTGAAGATCTGCTGAAAAAACAAATCAAAACGAAGGCACACTGAGAGACACAGAGAGAGAGAGAGAGACCCATCATTAAGTATGGCCACTCCAAAGTATATGGCCAGACCCTCAACTTGTATAAACTGGCATAACTCCATTGAAGTTAACAGAACTACATCAGTCACCAACTGAGGATCTAGTCCTTTGGGTCACAGGTGCCAGAGATGTAAAATGAAACGCCAATCAGTGAAGCTTTAAAGCATTTTAAGGACAGGGCTGTTCTAATTTTAGTCAATTTTCTTTGAGTGACATACATTTTAAAAATGTATGTCAGTTTTCTTGGCTCATGAGATCAGCCAAAACATATAATGTCATATTAGAGATGATTGCAGTCAATGTCCATTAAGGTTACCTGCAGGTCTCTCTCCCAACACTCCAGATATTTAGTTTTTCTCTCTTTCTCTCTACATATATATTATATTTTTGTGGGATTTATATACCAGGGGTGGCCATACTGTGGCTCATGAGCCATATGCGTCTCTTTTACTGTTAAAGTGCGGCTCACAGAGACCCCCATGCCCCTCCCCCCCATTATTCAGACGCGGGGGGGGGGAGCTTTGGACCTTTGCCTTGCAGCGGGGTGGTGGGGAGGGGTTTCTGCCCAGCAGGGAGGGGGGTCTCATGGCTACTGCCTAACGGAGGTGGGGGGTTCTTGGGACTTCAGCCCCACAGGGTGCACCTGCTGGGGCTCAGGGCTTCAGCAGGAGTGGGACTGAAGCCCCAAGCTCCATCAGGTGCCTCCCATGGGGCTGAAGCCCCGAGCCCTGGTAAGTGCGCACCGGCTCTCAAACTTCTGAAGATTGTTGTATGCAGCTCAGAGGGTCAGTAAGTTTGGCCTCCCCGTTATATACTTTAGACATGAAACCTTTGAATCATAGACTCATAGGACTGGAAGGGACCTCGAGAGCTCATCTAGTCCAGTCCTCTGAACTCATGGCAGGAGTAAGTATTATCTAGACCATCCCTGGCAGGTGTTTGTCTAACCTGGTCTTAAAAATCTCTAATGATGGAGATTCCACAATCTCCCCCTAGGCAATTTATTCCAGTGCTTAAGCACCCTGACAGTTAGGAAGTTTTTTCCTAATGTCCAACCTAAACCTCCTTTGCTGCAATTTAAACCCATTGCTTCTTGTCCTATCCTCAGAAGTTAAGAAAAACAATTTTTCTCCCTCCTTCTTGTAACAACCTTTTATGTACCTGAGAACTGTTATCATGTCCCCTCTCAGTCTTCTGTTTTCCAGACTTTTTTTCCATCTTCCCTCATAGGTCATGTTTTCTAGACCTTTAATCATTTGTTGTTGCTCTTCTCTGGACTTTCTCCAATTTGTCCACATCTTTCCTGAAATGTGCACCCAGAACTGGACACAATACTCCAGTTGAGGCCTAATCAGTGCGGAGTAGAGCGGAAGAATTATTTCTCGTGTCTTGCTTACAACACTCCTGTTAATACATCCCAGAATGATGTTCGCGTTTTTTGCAACAGTGTTACACTGTTGACTCATATTTAGCTTGTGGTCCACTATGACCTCCAGATCCCTTTCTGCAGTACTCCTTCCTAGGCAGTCATTTCCCATTTTGTGTATGTGCAACTGATTGTTCCTTCCTAAGTGGAGTACTTTGCACTTGTCCTTATAAAATTTCATCCTATTTACTTCAGACCATTTCTCCAGTTTATCCAGATCATTTTGAATTATAATCCTATCCTCCAAAGCACTTGAAACTCCTCCCAGCTTGATATTGTCTGCAAACTTTATAAGTGTACTCTGTATGCCATTATATAAATCATTGATGAAGATATTGAACAGAGCCAGACCCAGAACTGATCCCTGTGGGACCCTACTCATTATGCCCTTCCAACATGGCTGTGAACCACTGATAACTACTCTCTGGGAACGGTTTTCCAACCAGTTTTGCACCCATTTTATAGTAGCTCCATCTACAGTTGTATTTCCCTAGTTTGTTAATGAGAAGGTCATGTGCGACAGTATCAAAAGCTTTACTAAAGTCAAGATATACCACATCAACCGCTTCCCCCCATCCACAAGGCTTGTTGCCCTGTCAAAGAAAGCTATTGGGTTGGTTTGACATGATTTGTTCTTGACAAATCCATGCTGACTGTTACTTATCCAGGGCTGGCTCCAGGCACCAGCAAACCAAGCAGGTGCTTGGGGCAGCACATTTTCAGGGGTGGCATTTCAGCCAGCCTTTTTTTTTTTTTTTTTTTTGGCGCTTGGGCAGCAAAAGCCTAAAGCCGGCCCTGTACTTTTCACCTTATTATCTTCTAGATGTTTGCAAATTGATTGCTTTATTATTTGCTCCATTTCTTTCTGTGTACAGAAATTAAGCTGACTGGTCTGTAATTCCCCAGGTTGTCCTTATTTCCCTTTTTATAGATGGGCACTATATTTGCCCTTTTCCAGTCTTCTGGAATCTCTCCCCCATCTTCCATGACATTTCAAAAATAATCGCTAATGGCTCGGATATCTCCTCAGTCAGCTCCTTGAGTATTCTAGGATGCATTTCATCAGACCCTGGTGACTTGAAGACATCTAACTTATCTAAATAATTTTAACTTGTTCTTTCCCTATTTTAGTCTCTGATCCTACCGCATTTTCATTGGCATTCACTATGTTAGATATCCAATCACCACCAACCTTCTTGGTGAAAACCGAAACAAAGAAGTCATTAAGCACCTCTGCCATTTCCACGTTTACTGTTATTATCCCCCCCACACACACACATTGAATAACGGATCTACCCTGTCCTTGGTCTTCCTCTTGCTTCTAATGTATTAGTAGAATGTTGTAGAATGAGCCCTCACTGACTATAATATTTCCAATTTCTTTTGGTTAGCAACTGAAATTCTCCAATCTGGCTCAGCAGCCATGCCTCCTAAGAGAAATTATATCTGCTATGAACAAGATATATCACAGACACTGGGCTCCAACACTTACTGCTTCAAAGCTGAACACCAAACAACACACATCCATCCAAATGCAAAGCAAAGACATGCATTGTCAGTATGAAACTAGTCTGCCCCACAAATATGCATTCCCTAAGGAACACTGACCCAACAGTGCCATCAGAAATGGCTGCATTCTCATATGTGGAGGGAAAATGGAGCACTTTAGAACTGATTTGGATGCCTTCAGATTGCTCAATCATTATTCGTTTCTTCACATTCTTTCTACAGGTGAAGATATTTACCTTTGATTGTGTGTTCTTATTTTAAAGGCCCCCTCTACTTTTCCCTACAGAGCATACAAAATACAAGCATCTCTTGAGCATTGCTTTCTGTCTCCCCTCTCCCAACTGCCCCTTTGCATATCTATATTTATATAGCAGAGATACAGCTGAGTAGATTGAGTTTAGTTGTGTCAAGATTACTGATGATGATGTGTGAGATGGAAAGAGCAGAGATGAGCAGGAGCTGGATTTTCTGTTTCACAGGAATTTCTAGACTCCCCATTCACTTCTGAAACCATTGTCTTGTTGAAGGTAAATCCAGCACACTGTTAGGTCAGGGTTTAATACTGTTTTATTAGCAAATCTTGAGCACTTAATAGCTCATACACTTTCACAGATTTTGCCCCAGAAATTATCTCTGGTGTTGGGATTCTCAGGATAAATCAATGAACGTAGTAATGTTTAATTTATGTTTGACTTCTTTTTGCTGTTTAGATCCATTTTAATGGCTGTGGTCCTGATCTTAGTCATTTAGGAAAAAAGCAAAGAAACAATTTCCACTGGAAATTAATGTTTGTGAGGCTCTGACACTACAGCAATGAGCATAGAAATATTATAAATAAATAAAAATTCAGCACAGTGGGAACTGTGGGCAGAACGTTGAGTGGTGGCTAAAACTATTGTGAGACAAAGAATAAAATACTAATGGACAAAAAAAATTACCTTTTACTGGGAAAAAGCACTAAAAGTAGACTTCCTTGAGAGCACCTATGGTTGACTAGCACTTGTTATATAGGAGGAAAAAAGAGTGGTTGTCCTGAAGCAGAGGTCTTTCATTATCATGTCAGCTGTTTTAAGCAGAGGAAAGTTGCTTTATGATTCAAGTGTTGGCAACATCCAAAAAGAAAGCACTGTGCAGAGTATTTTTTTGAAAAATAAGTTACATGCTGGAAATTATTGGTTTCAATAGTGAAGTTTTGTTTCTACCATTTCTAATGAAGCTTTTGCTTTGCACATATTTCTAATTGAAGTGAGTATATCATTAACTATTTTCATATAATAGATACAAGGTGTATAAGCCGGAGCGTACAGCTGCAATTAGATACAGAGTGTGCATATGAATAAACAACTAATTATTTCCATAAGAGAACATATGTTTTGACTCATTTCTGAGCAGTTAAGAAGTGCTAGTTTATCTGATGGAATGAGAGTTCTGAAGAGAGGCTGTGTTGCTGATTTTTAGAACACAAATGCAGGAGGCAGGACAAGACAATAGGACACACAACAAGGGAAGCATTTACCATAGCTGACCCAAACCATTACAAATACGCACCAGGAAACTACAAACCGATACAAAGCCACGAGAAAAATCATCAAGGGAACTTCATCAGTGGAAAGAGGGTGTAGGTTTTCTGAAAGGGGCAAATTCTGTCTTCTGATACACATGCAAAACTCCCATTGTAAGTAAACGTGTGATGCTTGCACATACCTGAGGGCTGAATGTGGTTCCCAGGAATGTAGTTGAGAGTATATTTTACTTACCCAGTATGCCCTCTCAGTCTCAGATAAGGTCAGATTTAGGGAATATGAGCCTGATCCTATTTGCCCCAGTAGCTCTTAATCATGCAAATACTTGCCTGTTTAAGGACTACTCAGGAGACCAAGAGTTTGCCGAATCAGGACTTTAGTTGGGTAGAGAGAGTTTTCATCCTCATGTTTTCACCTGTTCTGTGCCACATTCTGGGAGGAGAATGATGCCTGGCTTAAGGGCAGCAGGGGGTAAAATAAGGGCCTTTATGGGGTAAAATCCTGTTTTATTTTTTGTTATTCGCAAAATAGTCTCTCTCTAAAAAAAGATACTTTTAGGAATGATGTTAGTGTTAAAGCAACTGGATCAGCACGTTTTATGGGTAGAGTTCCATATATCAGGTACTTTAGTATAGAACATTCACATCCGTCACTTAAATTATTTTTGAAGCCACATTAAAAATTAAGAGTTCTCAATCAGAGAGAGAGAGAGAGAGAGAGTGCTTGGGCAAAGTTCAGCTGCTTATGTGCTTTGGAGGTAACTTCGGACCACATTTATTAAATGTTTGCACAAGCAGAGTTCATGTCAATAGCAATAGTGTATGTTAAATATATTAAAAGCATTTGGCAAGATGATAGAGCAATTAGCAACCTCTTCTATTTCCTTTACTTGCAGCAAACTTGGCATAGTCAATATTTTATCTAGCTTCTGAAAATCAGAAATGGGATGTGCAAATCTGTTAAAATCAATGTTCTTCATGATGGCTATTGTGTTCCTACATTGCACCAACGCAAAAGGCAGAAAAGATTTTCTACCATATGATATTTCCGTCAGAAGCAAATCAAATGTGATTTTAAAATCCCTTAACATCAGGTTTCTGGAGAGAATATGCATGATTACAAATTCACAATTTGCTTTCTCTGGATATTCTGCTATATTCACTTAAAATTTCGTTTCAGTGAGCATTCTTGGCAGTAAACTCATTTAGTGGAAAAGTAACAGAAAGTAAACTTCCACGGAATTATCCTTCCAATATTTGCCCCTCTCTGCATTCTACCAACTAATATTGATAGAGATGCCTCTACTTTCACTCCTACCATGACTGCTCACAATTGTGAGGTTATTTTTAACTTTTCACCCTTTCATCCACTGCTCACCTGTTGCTTCTGCTTGTCAGTTTCATGTTACTGCTTTGAGAACTTGTCCCTTTCCCCCCTTCCTTTTTTGCAAGTAAGCTTCTTTTTCTGTCTTTTTTGTCTCTCATCTTGACTACTGCAGCTTCCAGTGGCCTTCTTGCTTTCTCCCTTAAACCACTGTGGCTTGTTAAGAATTCTGGTCTTCAGATGAACTCTTTTGGTTTCTTCATGTCTCCTTGGGATTAGCTTTAGAGGCACATGAGTCCTATGGCAGCCAGTTTGAAACCATCATTCATGAGGGACCACCCTGCCTGAAGGTCAAAGTCACCTTCAGATTTTCTCTTTAGCATCTTGCTGCCTATGGCTGTGCAGTGGCTTTTTCAAGGAACTGCATCTCCAGCCTCCTGCCAAAAGGGTGAGAGGTAGCTCAGTGGAGGAACCGCCTTACAGTTGCAGGTAGCCAGCACACCAAGGAAAGATGGTCTTGTAGATAAGACCAGGGACTGGTACTCAGGAGATCTGAGTTTGTTTTGGTCTTTGCCACCAACTTTCTGTGTGACCTTGGGCAGTTCAATTCATCTCTCTGTGCCTCAGTGTAAAAAGGAGATAATAATATTCCTTGCTCTCACCCTTTAGCTGTATTTTCTGTTAACAGTGTAAGCTCTTTGGGCCAGGGAGTTCTCTTATTACATGTGTGCCTTGCAGTATGGAGGCCCAACTGAGAGCTGAGCCCCAAGTGGTAGTGGTATTTAAAGAATAATCAAAATCATACATCAAGAAGCAGAAAACAGGCAGCTGGCTCTGGGATTTGTTGAATAAGGACAGAATTTGATGCCATGAGTCCAAAACCAGAACCAGACTTGGTTTTGCTTTTGTGCTTGCAAACCAAACACAATGACTGAGGTTTTGCAAAAAACAACCTCAATCTGTCCAATCTCTGATTTGCATACCGGCCTGTAACCTATGCTGATACCTTGATAGCCAGGGTATATCACAAACACAAATGCCAAACCTTTCATAACATCTTTAATAAACTGGTCAGAATTTGAGAAGAACCATGCTCACATTCAAAACCTATTAAACTGAAACTAATCAAATAAAAGTATTTGCTTTTATTGTGGTTTACTGGCTTTTGATTTATTGCTGGACAGTGTTATTTAATGTGCTCAAAGAATGAAGAATAGGAACTGCAGTGGCACAATAGATCAGAGCTACATCAAAGCCATTTATAGTCTGCATGCCTCACTTGCACATGAGGTTTAAGAAAATGCCCTGTTTAAATGCATTTCATTTCTTTTAGTATTATCAGGAACAACAATAATTCATCAGAGGCAGATGACTATCCAGAAACATAATTAATCATGATTATTTATGTCATACCTAATTATAAGGAAATAGCCCTAGGGATCTACTTCAGTTATATTTCAAACCCTTCAGATTATAATTACTTTGCAATTTATTAAATATTCTGGACATATACTTGTAGCAGTTTAGAACACATTTTTAATGAATCAGGTCAAAGAGTAGAAGTAAGTAGTGTGCGATCAAGTAACAAACAGACGTGCTTTTGAAGAAAATGTTAAGTAGTTATTAGGAAGCACATTAGTTGTATTCTTTTCATAAAGTAAGTAAAATTAGTGCTCTATTATGGTTTTACATATGGGAGCATGCTGGGCTAATAGCAAATGCCCTAAAATCAAAGTGTTTTTTTTAATCCTGTGACTTTAATATAAAGTGGATTAAAAGTTGGAAAAAAATAAATCTTACCTGCAGGATATCAATTCTCAAAGACTTGTTCATTCGTAAGATTTGAAAGATATTTTCCAGTGGGGCTCTTACTACTTGTAAGGAGAGCATAGCTTCTGGTATATCTGTCGAAAAAATATTTAGATAAGTTTCTGGGTTATGATTTATAACCCAATGCATGTAACTTACAAAAAAAAAGTGTCTGTGTATGTGTAATTACATCCCTGGTTCTTAATTTTATTGAATTATTTTTAAATCAAGAAAGATAAAAAACTAAATATAAGGCCTCAAAACCAGACTCTTAAATCTAATCTGTAATTTTATTGAAGGGCATCCATACAACAAAGTCATTCCTGTATAAATGAAAAATAAAGTGTTTATCTTTAAAAATTGGAGGGTTTTTTCATGTTTTCGCTGTTTTTTTTTAAAAAAGACAACATATTTGCAGCATTGCTATAACCAGAGGTTATTTTTAAGGCAGAGATTTTTGCATAACAGATTTGTAGAACTATGCTGGAATGCATGCCATTATATTCTCTTTGAAAGCAGGTTTTTGTTTTGTTTTTTGTCTTTTTTTCAGACTGGGATTTGAACATTTATGAATTACTGGTTCTCAAACTGCCAGGTGTGTTTGGTTATTTTAGTAGTTAGACCAGTATGTGCTTAGAGGGGCTCAGAAATATGTCTTGTTCATGTATATTGCTGTCAGGTTGGCTATGAACAATGATGTTTGAATTTAAAATTTGCTAGGAAGACCCTTAACCCCACAGTTCCCAGTAAGGTCCTGATTCAGCAATACAGTTAGGCATATAGTTAACTTTAAGCACATGGTTAAAGTCCATTACTGTTCAGCACAGCACTTATGTACATGCTTACTGTTAAGCAT
This sequence comes from Terrapene triunguis, assembly GCF_002925995.2. Lineage (NCBI taxonomy): Eukaryota > Metazoa > Chordata > Testudines > Emydidae > Terrapene > Terrapene triunguis. Next base: position 4,760,550 of record NW_020664909.1, on the reverse strand, counting down.
ATACTTAGTCCCATTGACGTCAATTTACGTTCTTAAAGTTGGGCATATGCTTAAATTGACACCTAAGGGTCTGTCCATTGAGTTCAACTCTGATTGAACTCAATGGACAACCTTCCATGACTTTAGTGGTCCAAACATTCAGATCCTGCTGTCATTGAAGTGAGTGATAAATCTCCCACTGATCTCAACAAAGACGTATAGGGTGTTAGGAGGTTCCACTCATTGGACCTGGTCCCATAAGGCTATGTCTACACTATGGATCTTACAGCAGCACCGCTGTACCGCTACAGCTGGGCTGCTATAAAGTCTCCTGTGTAGCTTCGGTGTGCCGGCGGGAGAGAGCTCATCTGCCGGCATAATTAAACCACCCCTAATGAGTGGCATTAGCTATGTCAGCAGGAGAGTATCTCCCACAGACATATTGCTGTCTACACTGGCACATTTGTTGATGAAACTTATGTCAGTCAGGGGAGTGGTTTTTTCACACTGCTGACCGACAAAGGTTTTAGGGCTTGGCTACACTTGTGAGTTAGAGCACATTAAAGCAACCCCGGGTGCCCTAGCTCACTACCCATCCACACTGGCAAGGCACGAAGAGCACTCTGACTCCGTGGCTAGAGCGCTCCTAGTACTCCACCTTGGTGAGTGGAATAATGTGTGATGCGCCCCCGCTGGAGCGCTGCGGCGCAAGTGTGGATGCCCCGGTCTGTTAATGCACTCTAATCGGCCTCCAGAAGTGTCCCATAATGCCTGTTCTAGCCACTCTGGTCATCACTTTGAACTCTACTGCCCTGCCCTCAGATGACCAACCGCCAGACCCACCCTTTAAATTCTCTGGGAATTTTGAAAATCCCCTTCCTGTTTGCTCAGCCAGGCGTGGAGTGCTCTCAGCGAAACTTTCCAAGTGACCATGCCTCCACGCGCCAGGCAATCCCCAGTATGGAGTAATGGCGAGGTGCTGGACCTCATCAGTGTTTGGGGGGAAGAAGCTGTTCAGTCCCAGCTGCGCTCCAGCCGTAGGAATTATGATATCTTTGGGCAGATATCAAGGGACATGATGGAAAGGGGCCATGACCGGGACACAGTGCCGTGCAGGGTTAAAGTGAAGGAGCTGCGGAATGCCTACTGCACAGCCTGCGTGGCAAACAGCCTCTCTGGTGCTGCCCCCGCGACCTACTGTTTCCACAAAGAGCTGGACACGATACTTGGGGGCGACCCCACCTCCACGCCGAGTACCACCATGAACACTTCAGAGCCCAGTTCAACAAGGCAGGAGGAGGAGGAGGAGGAGGAAAGTACGAGCGAGGGTGCTGAGGAGGATGAAGGCACCCTGGAATCCCTAGGTGCATGCAGCCAGGAGCTGTTTTCAAGCCAGGAGGAAGATAGCCAATCGCGGCGGCTGGTGCTTGGGGAAGGACAAACACCAGAGGAGGTGCCCGGTAAGTGGCTTTTATTTTGGGAAGGAAGTTATTTGGTGCGGGCTCTTGGGGTGAGGAGGGTTAGGGCTGCATGCATGCCTAGATGCGGAATAGGACGTTGATGTGCTCTCTCACATCGCGGTTATCGGCCTCAGTGATCTCTTCAAAGGTCTCATCCAGAACATGGGCAATGCGCTTGCACAGGTTTCTTGGGAGAGCCACTGTGGTCCTTCTCCCAGTCAGGCTAACATGTCTGCACCACTGTGCCGTGAGGGGCGGGGGGACCATTGCTGCACACAGGCAAGCTGCATATGGGCCAGGGCGGAAGCCGCATTGTAGTAGAAGACCCTCCCTTGCTTCCCATGTCACCCTCAGCAGTGAGATATCTTCCAGGACGAATTCCTGTGGAAAATGTGCAGACAGTGTTCAGTATAGGGGCCCCCTGCAGCTGTTGGCTCCCACCAAGGCACAGAAACCCAGAGGACAGTACAGCCTGGAAACAATCAGTCCCCCTGGACCCTGTGCTTACTCACCATTTTGGGGCTCCTGTGGGTTATGTGCGTTCGCTTTGGGATTAGCAAATTCTGCTATTGTGCAGACTGTGCTTGCCCTCCTTAAGTACGGGGGAATCATTGCTCTGTCTGGTGTGAACAATGCTGCCTCTGTTAAGTGTTGCATTTTCCCTTTACAGATGCAACCTAGAGATCTCAGCTGTCCGTCATATCACCTGCCGAGAGGCTGCAAAGAATCAGGAAATGACCACGTAGAAGCAAGGAAGACATGCTGCATGAAGTAATGCAGCAGTCACTTAACGAGAATCTAAAAGCGCAGGAGTGGAGGGAGAGTGAAAGGAGGATCCGCCAGCAGAATGAGGAGCTCTGGCACAAAAGCGTGGAGCTCCGGCAGCAAAGCACGGAGTGGCTGATAAGCATCATGGAACGTCAAGCCGACTCGATCCAGGCGCTTGTAGCCATGCCGGTGGAGCATTACCGTGCCACCCCCCTGCAGCCCTTGTCCCATAATTCTTTTCCTTGTGCCCCCATGTCACCTCCAACCCACTTTCTCCAACATCCGGGTTCTTACTGCCACCAGCTTCACCACCGACCCTTGAAAACTACGACCCTTACCCACTGCACTCAACCCCCATCACCATGCAGTATAGCCATCCTGAAGTGCAGAACTCATTGCACAGCACTCCAGACAGGCAGGCTGAGTATGGTAACAGGACATACGCAAATCTGTGATTGAACTGTTCCCCACCCCAACCCCTGGCCCTTTCTGTTTCCCAAGCAAATGTGTTTCTTTTCAATAAATGGATTTTCTTTTCAATAAATGGATTTTTTGGCTTTGAAAACATTCTTTATTATTGCATAAAGTAAAAGATACCTTAGCCCAGGAAAGCAACAGGCACTGCAAGTCAGCGTAGCAAACACAAATTCCTACTAACATTGGAACCACTGCACTTCACTCCCGTGCAGGGCAAAAAACATTACTGGTGGCTTTCAGCCTCAAATTGCTCCCTCAAAGCATCCTTAATCCTTGCAGCCCCGCGCTGGGCCCCTCTAATAGCCCTGCTCTCTGGCTGTTCAAATTCAGCCTCCAGGTGTGGAACCTTCGAGTTCCATGCCTGAGTGAATCTTTCACCCTTCCCTTCACAAATGTTATGGAGGGTACAGCACACATATATAACCACGGGGATGCTGTCATTGGCCAAGTCCAGCTTCCTATACAGAGAGCGCCAGCGGCCCTTTAAACGGCCAAAAGTACACTTCACAGTCATTCTGCACTGGCTCAGCCTGTTGTTGAACCATTCCTTGCTGCTGTCAAGGCTCCCTTTGTAGGGTTTCATGAGCCACGGCATTAAAGGGTAAGCAGGGTCTCCAAGGATTGCAATGGGCATTTCGACTTCCCCTATGGTGATCTTCTGGTCTGGGAAAAAAGTCCTGGCTTGCAGCTTTCTGAACAGGCCAGTGTTCCGAAAGATGCGTGCGTCATGCACCTTTCCGGGCCAGCCTGCATTAATGTCAATGAAACGCCCACGGTGATCCATAAGTGCCTGGGGAACCACCCGCTTCTCACAAGCCACAGCGCCAGAATGGGAAAAAGTGCTTTGTGGGATAGCTGCCCATAAGGCACCGCTCCCAATGCCACTGCAAGTGCCGCAAATGTGGCTACTCCAGTGCGCTTGCAGCTGTCATCGTGGACAGACTGTAGCGCTTTCCCTACTGCGCTCTACGAAGGCTGGTTTAATTCAAAGCGCTCTACATTTGCAAGTGTAGCCATGCCCTTACTGACAAAAGTGCTAGTGTAGACATAGCCTAAAACTTTCATTGACTTCAATAGTGTAGGGCCTTGTTCAACTTGTAGTTCTTTTTGTGACTTGGCCACAATTCCTGAACGTTTTATTGTATTTAATGGGACTGGAGTTGCCTTTCCAGCCACTCCATTTCTGAATTTACTGAGTCAGGGCCTTTTTCTTAGTGCCTGTATTTTTCATGACACAGTTTCCAAGCCTCTGCAGGCTTTGACTTTATAAAACCCTCATTAAAGTGAAATTAAAGAAATATTCTTTTTGCTAAATTATTCAACACGTTTAAATATTTACAATATGATAAATATGCGTTATTTATAAAATGTTAAAATTCCTGTTAAGGTTCAAAGTCCAAAAATGCTCTCATTTTAACAAGGGTGTGTGTGGGGCAGCTATTTACTAACACTTTAACATATGCACCACTGGCAACTCTGGTTGTTTTACTAACAGTCTTATCTCTGTCTGAATCAAGGATATAAAGCAAGGTGTGCATGTGAACTGTTGCCCTCCATCTCTCATAAATAATCATGTGCAAAATTGGGATATTTCTCAGGCACCTATTTCCATGGACTGGCTGACTTTGGTGGGTTTTTTTTAACCTACTATTCCTGAAGGCTATTAATCTTCTAGTTTTGCTTTCTAATATTAACTGGACTTTTATTTGTCGCCCACTATTGAAATGTCGTTCCTAGAGAAGGCAAAGTGTTTGTGTAATTGAACATTCCATTAATTAAACCAATTAATATTGAATGTCAGTTTTACTAATTGACCATTTTTGCTGGTTAGTTTGGGTTTTTTTTTCCTTTCCATTTTCATCCACTTCCCTGAGGCTTCTGAGCATTAGGATCTAAGAGGCACTCTGTTTGGTGCTGATGATGGACAGCTGCAATCCTCCCTTAATAAAGCACTGGGACACTGACCATTATCCAGTAGCTTTCTAGAGAATACTAAATATGCTTCATCTTAATTTTTCCTTCCCAGGTTATTGGCTCCCAAAGAATAATCCTCTGATTAGATGCCATGAAGCCTAGATGCTTTCTGTTGCTTGCTTTACCTAATTTTTTAGTGAGTAGCATGGGAGCATTTGGCTAAATTCTATAAAACTCTGAAGTTTTGAGTGAGTATTTATGGGCTCCATCCTCAACAGGCAATAAAGATGAACTAAAAGGCATACCTGAGGCCTTCAAGGTTGTCTGGTCCAGGGCAGGAAGACCATATCTAGTACCGCTGCCTGAGGGGAAACCAACCATTAGCAGCATATGGAGAATGGAAAAAATGAAAAAAAGAACTTTGGAAATAGGAGGGTGAGTTTTCCCAAAGGGGTTAGTCCAGCCTCCATGTACATGATTTTTTCTCTCTTCATTTTCTGGGCTCAGTGGTTGGTCTGGTCTGTAAATTCAGTCTGAGAGTCCTAGGCCAGGTGTGGACCATGCTCCAGCTAAGGCTCCACACCTGTATTCCACCTTGAGCTTGCAGCCTGTTCATCTCCCACCTCATTGGCAGCCATCTTTGCGCTTCCCAGGTTCCCACTGGCTTAGATATTGGGCCCCCTCCATTAAGCCCACTATGGACTTCACTATCACCACTTGATTTTTTTGGAAGGTGCTTAGAAACTATGATGATAGCAAGCAATAAAAAACCCTGAGATGGATAGACAGAATAGATAGAGCCCTTTTGAAAGTCCTAGTTTTAAACTTTAAAGAAGAGAGAAAGAAACTAGAAGAAAGAAGAGCTGCCTAACCATATTCTGCTGTAACTACTCCTTATCATGCTGACTGGCATTTTTTCATTATTAGCTTGTTCTCGCCCTTCCGTTGTATGTACTTGTTGTTTGGACAATCCCTGTTGTTCTTCCTCTCTTCTTTCCAGTTGCCATTTCTTTTATGACTTCTTCCAGTCTCCCTCTGTCCCTTCTGTCTTTGAAGCGAATGAAATATAGACCCTCAGAGCCTGTCTCTGACTTTTTGGCCCTCAGGCCAGCCTAGTTGTACTGTGTTTAAAAGGGGCCTATTTTTTAATAAAACATCACCAACATTTTCTGGAGGAAATGTAAATCAGACACCACCTTACCACCAAAGGGGAAAGGACAGGAGTTTATGACACCACACACATACCCAGCAGTTTGTGAAAGAGAGCAAGCACTCTCCTCCCATGTGACTGGTTGAGGGCTGCAGCTACCCCTCTGTTGCCTCAAGGGTCACACTTTGATCTCTCATTCCCTGGAACTGGGCTTTCATGTCCCCTCTTGCCACCCTCCTCTACAGTCTTGCTAAGAGCAGGGCATTTATCACCCCTGGACCTCAGATAATTTTATGAACACTTCCTCTCCTCTTACAAGTTTCTGTGCAAGAGGAGAGCATTTGGCCCATAGTACTGAATTTGTGATATAAGTCTGCTCCACTGAAACTGATGGTGACATTGTAAACCTGAGTATGACTTCACTGCAACTCAGCCAAACCGGATGGTGAGGAAGAAAGTGCTTATTCCAGTTTAAATGCTGTAACTGCAATAACAGCAGAGGAAATACAGAACTTACCTAGCAAAGTAAATTGCTTCTTGTATATATATTCTCTCTTTTTTTTTTATTTCAAGTTTTCCCCAGAGTGAAAGTCCATCCTTAAGGAAATGGATTTAATTTTCAGTCTTACAAACAACAAGCGAGTAGAAGAAATATTTTTAAATACGGGGAAAAGTATGTAGATAGCTTCCTTTTAAATTGGTTGAAGAGTTGCTAAGCCAGTTCAGACGCAGGCTAAAGACAGCTCTAGCCACTTACTAAAGCCTGCTTGGGATATTAGGCTCAAAAACAATTGAGCAGAGAATGTTGAAAAGCTGTTTATATATAGCACCGGGCTAAAGGACTCTGTACAGCCAAATTGTAGATGGTCTTCTAGGATCTGAATGCCCTGGAACAGTGACTGCACAAGGGACTGACCTGCCTACAGGCTCAGCTGTACAGCTGCATGCAGAAATGCCAAAGGGAAGGGAACAGGGGAGCTCGTATAAGTGCATTGCTTAGTCAGCCCTCCTTGCGACCCTACATTTTTCATTATATATCTTCACAAGTGATGCCTTAATTCCTTAGGGAAAAAGTCTATCGAATTTCAAGGAAAATGCTAATAACTTTTTAGGATTTTTGAATCAGCCTATAGAATTCAATAGACAATTATATCCTTGAGGTCTGATACTATTATGTTGCTTCATAAAACCTGCAGAAAGAATCTCAATCTGCACAACTTTCTGTAGGTTTTAAGAGTACTTTCTGTTGAACTGTGTTGATATAGGGCCTGATTTTTAGAGGCGTTGAGCACCTACAGATCCCATTAACTTCAATTAGAGTGATGGATGCTTCTGCAAATCAAATCCTTAATCTCTTTTACATTCTAAAGAACTTTTCCATAAGGCACTTTCAGGGAGGGCTAGGAAACTATCTGTTTCTCTTTGATGAGTGGTGCAGTGCTTGGACTCCACTGCAAGAATGCTAGTTTGGAAGCCCGTAGTGTTGTTCTGATCTCCTGCTCTCTAAAACACCTACCTATGTGTAGTCCTCAGGGCTGTTCTCTAAGGCCTTGGCTACACTTGCAAGTTACAGTGCTGTAAAGCCTCCCCAGCACTGTAACTCACTCCCCGTCCACACTGGCAGGGCACTTACAGCGCTGTATCTCCCTGGGTACACCGCTGCAGGTACTCCACATCTCCGAGAGGAATAACAGCTGCAGCGGAGTGGCTACGACTCGGGGGGGGGGGGGGGGG
>NW_020664909.1:4703044-4752968 GCF_002925995.2 Terrapene triunguis | reverse complement strand
TTGCAGCCACATGAATGCTGGGATAGCTGCCCATAATGCACCGCTCCTAACACAGCTGCAAATGTTGCAAGTGTGGCCACAGCACTGCGCTGGCAGCTGTCAGTGTGGACAGACTGCAGCGCTTTTCCCTACTCAGCTGTACGAAGACAGGTTTACCTCACAGCACTGTACAGCTGCAAGTGTAGCCAAGGCCTTAGAGTCCCTGAAGTGTGTGCAATTGTTCACTTGCTCATCTTTCTACCTACTTCCCTGCCCACTTGCTCACATGCAAAGATCCCCAAGCACCAAAAGTTCGTGATACACAAATGTAAAGTAAAATGAGTAATGGCTACATTTGGCAACAGTAGCTAAAAAACTCTTAGCCAAAAACTGGAATATGTTGGGTCTGTGCTTTGTATGGTGTGAATAACTAAAGTCAGTGGGAGTTGTAAGTCTGAATCCTGCAGCCCCTTTGGAAATCCCAGCCTAAAAGGTAAATTAGCTCATACATGGGCTAAACTGGTAAGCATGAGGCTGCTGTCTTCTTGTGGGGTTGAACACCTGAGGGTCACAAAGGTCACTCTTGTTTTTCTGCTTGTGTGCCTGATAAGAGCTGCTTACAATTCTCTGCCGAGAGCAGCTTCTAGGCAGAAGCTCTCAGCAGCTAGTGAAAAGTGTCTTTGCTTCCAAACTGATTAGATTGTTGTTTCACATTCACTCACTCCCTGGACCTTTTCTCTGTTCATTAAAAGTTAAGCATTTTGTTAAGGAACTCCAACTGGGTGCTTTGTTGTTCTTAAATGCAAAACGGAAGCAATCAATAATTCTGTCTGTTACTGAATAGATTCAGAGACTCTGGGAGGTGGGAGCCATAGAGAAATTGAACAATAGAGGATTAATAAGTATTTTGATTACATTGCTTGCTTAATTCAGATAAAATACAATAGCATTCAATAGGATTAAAGAGGATTTTTTTTATTCAAACAAATGTACAAAACTGTTAGCTTTCTGCTGTGTTTTTGTTTTCATCTCTCCTTTCAAATTCCTTCCCTAGCCTCCCCCTACTGTTAACACGTATGTAGTGCATGTACTCACTCCCTGTACTCATTTAATATTAAATGAAACCTTTGCTGGGTGGTCTGTGTCATGCCAGCCTGAGCCTAATTCAAACCCAGTTGAAGTCAACAGCAAGACTTCCCTTGATTTCAATTTTCAGAGTAGCAGCCGTGTTAGTCTGTATCCGCAAAAAGAACAGGAGTACTTGTGGCACCTTAGAGACTAACAAATTTATTAGAGCATAAGCTTTCGTGGGCTACAGCCCACTTCTTCGGATGCATATTGAGTGAAACAAATATCGAGGACATATATATACACACATACAGAGAGCATGAACAGGTGGGAGTTGTCTTACCAACTCTGAGAGGCCAATTAAGTAAGAGAAAAAAAACTTTTGAAGTGATAATCAAGGTGTACTTTGGACAGGTTTCATGTTATTGAGGTTTTATGTTCCGATGTCATCCTTAATTCCTTTTGTACTTAAGCTTGGTAGGTGCATTTCCCCTTTCTTCATCTTCCTTCATTCCCTCTTGTCTGAACAGGTCAAGTAAGAGAAAATTATACACTTCCACCTTCCAGGTATCAAATGTCAGGCAGTAGTTGCTTGGGTTTGTTTGTTCTGTCTGTCGCTTTTTATACCATTCCCAATAAGTAAACATGAATATGAAAACAACAAAATGAAACATGACTCTGGTGACTCTGTGGCACATTAAGCCTTATCTATTGTGCTGTTACATTTTCAAACAGACCAAGCTATGCCTTTTCAGGCTGCTGATCATGTGACCACACTGTTACACAGTAGCCCATCCTTCTAAAGACAAGATCTTGGCAATGGCAAGGTCCCTGTTTGGATAATTGTGTCTGAATGATCACTAAATACAGAGCCACGAACTCCCCAACTCAGACACATGCATAGAAACAAAATATCCACCTACTAAAGATGGTGCGAGTTGGACTAGGTACTGTATGAGCAGCAGTGCAAGTAGGCCACTATACTCCGGTACACCGCACCAGCAAGCTATTTATTGCCAGTACGGCATACCAGAAAGACACAGCCGCAGCTCTGCCGCAGGAGAGGGCTGGGGGTTCTGCTCCTTTCCCCGCTGGGAGGGGCAGTGGGGAAAGGAGCAGAATGCCTGCAGCTCCTCCAGTGGCTGGACCCCCTCCCCCAGCCTCATCCCCCCGGCCCTGTCTCCAGCACAGGAGGAGGAGGACAGAGGCCTGCCCCAGGTAACATGGGATGGATGTGGGGAAGGGACTGGAAGAGCATGGGGGCCCTGGGCTGGGGGCAGGGTGGTGAGAAGTCACATGGAGGGTCAGGTGGGGAGGTCACATGCCTCCTTTAGCTGGTGCTCCCCCATACCAATAAGACATAGATTTTACTTGCTCCACTGTGTATGAGAGAGACAAGGTGGGTGAGGTAATTGGACCAACTCCTGGTTGTGAGAGAGACAAGCTTAGGAAAGGGGCATTTTCCTAATTATAACAGACTTAGGGATCTCCTATTGCAAAGAAGAAGAGCTCTGTGTAAGCTCGGAAGCTTGTCTCTCTCACCAACAGAAGTTGGGCCAATAAAAGATAGTACCTCACCCACCTTGTCTCTCTAATAGCCTGGGACCGACACAGTTAAACAACACTGCATAGATATTAGCAAGTCAGTCAGGTTGTAAGTGGCTGTCTCGTAAACTATAACATTCTTTTTCCTGCGCATAAATGCCACTCAAACACATGTAACATTTTTACTACCTTTGAAAACATCAAAGGAATTACTTTCTTACATCCAAATGCCCAGTGAACAGTATAGGTAAGCGGAAAACCATCTGTCACAGTAGAAAACGGCTTTTGGAAAGTAATTTTTCATCCGTAGAATCCTGTTACCACTATAAGTGGTGATTACTAAAACCAAATTCCACTGTAGTTTGTTGACTTAATTAGCTGTCATTTAGAAGATTAGCTAATTACTTTTGTCATGATACCTACACATCACTACTGTCTGGCAAGTGTTAGACAAGTGATGAGCTGAGACTTCTGTTTTTCTGCTAAACACACTTTTGTTACCTCATCCTCCCACCTACCTCCACTGTGCTTGTTTCTCTCCCTTCTCCAGCTGCAGTATTGCTAATTCTTTCTATTTTATATTTGTTTTACTTTAAATCCCAGAGCCTAGAGTCACATTATTACAGGAGAATCTTAGCTTTCTTTATTTTTAAGCAAGCAACTTTCTAGCCCTCATTGTTGCAGAGAAAAGCTTGGAAATGTCAACATAGGGCTTGTGTTCACAGGAAAAAAATTATACTGTAGCTATGCCAGTATAACTCCCCATGTGCACATTACTACTCCAGAATAAAAGTGACTTTATTTTGGTATAAATGCCCTGTGTAGACAAGCCCTGCCTGTAACCTAAGGGCTCGAAACCAGAATATAAATTAAGGTTTCAGAGTAGCAGCCGTGTTAGTTTGTATCCACAAAAAGAACAGGAGTACTTGTGGCACTGTAGAGACTAACAAATTTATTTGAGCATAAGCTTTCATGGGCTACAGCCCGAAGAAGTGCATCCGAAGAAGTGGGTTGTAGCCCACGAAAGCTCATGCTCAAATAAATTTGTTCGTCTCTAAGGTGCCACAAGTACTCCTGTTTTTAATCCAAATTAAGAATCCCAAAATTGTTTTCTAAAAATCTCACTGTTTGGGGGGAGTGAGTGCTGACTCATTAACTTTGAATACTTGGGCCTAGTCTACACTATGAGTTTAGTTCAAATTTAGCAGCGTTAAATCGAATTAACCCTGCACCCGTCCACACAATGAAGCCATTTACTTCGACATAAGGGCTCTTAAAATCGATTTCTGTACTCCTCCCCAACAAGGGGAGTAGCACCGAAATCGACATTGCCATTTCGAATTGTGGCCGCAATTCGACGGTATTGGCCTCCAGGAGCTATCCCACAGTGCACCATTGTGACCGCTCTGGACAGCAATCTGAACTCGGATGCACTGGCCAGGTAGACAGGAAAAGCCCCGCGAACTTTTGAATTTCATTTCCTCTTTGCCCAGCATGGAGAGCACAGGTGACCACGCAGAGCTCATCAGCACAGATAACCATGCAGTCTAAGAATCGAAAAAGAGCACCAGCATGGACCATACGGGAGGTACTTGATCTGATCGCTATATGGGGAGAGGATTCCGTGCTAGCAGAACGACGTTCCAAAAGATGAAATGTCAAAACATTTGAAAAAATCTCCAAGGGCATGATGGAGAGAGGCCACAATAGGCACTCACTACAGTGCCGCGTGAAAGTTAAGTTGCTCAGACAAGCCTACCAGAAAACCAAAGAAGCAAATGGAAGGTCCGGGTCAGAGCCGCAGACATGCTGCTTCTACGCTGAGGTGCATGCAATTCTAGGGGGGGCCGCCACCACTACCCCACCCTTGACATGGATTCCGAGGAGGGGGTAATCTCAGCCATGCCTGAGGATTCTGTGGACGGGGAAGATGAGGTGGAGGAGGAAGATGACGAGCTTGCGGAGAGCACACAGCACTCCGTTCTCCCCAACAGCCAGGATCTTTTTCTCAGCCTGACTGAAGTACCCTCCCAACCCTCCCAAGGCATTATCCCAGACCATGAAGCCATGGAAGGGACCTCTGGTAAGTGTACCTTTGTAAATATAAAACATGTTTTAAAAGCATGCATTTTTTAATGATTAATTTGCCCTGAGGACTTGGGATGCATTCGCGGCCAGTACAGCTACTGGAAAAGTCTGTTAACGTGTCTGGGGATGGAGTGGAAATCCTCCAGGGACATCTCCATGAAGCTCTCCTGGAGGTACTCCAAAAGCCTTTCCAGAAGGTTTCTGGGCAGTGCAGCCTTATTCCGTCCTCCATGGTAGGACACTTGACCACGCCATGAAGTAATCTAGTATCATTGCATGACAAAGTCTGGCAGTGTATGGTCCCGGTGTTTGCTGGCTTTCAAGCAACATCCGTTCTTTATCTCGCTGTGTAATCCTCAGGAGAGTGATATCGCTCATGGTAACCTGGTTGAAATACGGGAATTTAATTAAGGGGACATTCAGAGGTGGCTGTTCCTACTGGGCTGTTTGCCTGTGGCTGAAAAGAAATCCTTCCCTGCAGTTAGCTAAGCCGGGGGAAGGGGGAACATTGGCGCTGAGCTTTTCACGTTTGGCTAGCAGGGATCTTCCCTGATACCAACCACGCGGTGGGGGGAGGGGTAAAGCGATCATCCCAGAGAATTGGATGGGTGTGGGGTTTAAGTTTGGTTTCTGCTGCTGCACGTTAACAGGAAAACCGCAGCACTCAACGGGCTTTGCTTGGTATGTGGGAAAGGAGGGCGCTGCTTTTAGGAAGGTTGCAGAAGCCGAAAGACAATGGCTTACCATGGCCGCATGCAAGCCGAATTCTGTTGCCCGGACCTGCGTCTGTGATCTCTAACACCAAAGCCGCAGGCACTCAATATTAAGATGCAAAATGAGACCTTGTACCGAAATCACATGTGCTATGTAATGTGCATAGTGTTGTTCACTGTGAAAGAGTATAAGCATTGTTCTGTAAAATGTATCTTTTTAAATACTTCTCTCCCTTTTTTCCCTCCCACAGCTGCAAATTTTTCAAGCCTCCCTCCTCCGTCTCGAAGGCTATCTCAGATAAGGCAGCGAAAAAAACGGACACGAGATGACATGTTCTCGGAAATCATGCAATCGACCCATGATGAAAGAGCTCATCTGAATGAGTGGAAGGACACGGTATCAAAGTACAGGAAAGATGCCAGTGAACGTGAGGACAGGAGGGACCAACGTGAGGCCATGAGGGACCAACGTGAGGAAAGAAGGGACCAACGTGAGGAGAGGAGAGACGCTTGAGATGAGAGATGGCGGGATGCAACGCTGCTGCTGCTGCGTGAGCAAACGGACACGCTCCGGTGTCTGGTGGAGTTTCAGGAACAGCAGCAGGATCACAGAGTGCCACTGCAGCCCCCATATAACCGCCCTCTCCCCTCCCTCCTCCCCGAGTTCCATAGCCTCCTCACCCAGACGCCCAAGAACGCAGGGGAGGGGAGGCGCCGTGCAACCTGCCACTCCACCCCAGTGGACAGCCCAAGCAAAAGGCTGTCATTATTTTGAACATTTTTAGTGGCCTTTTCCTTCCCTCCTATCCTCCTCCCAAACCCCACCCGGGCTACCTTGTCAGTTCTCTCCCTATGTTTATAATCAATTAATAAAGAATACATGATTTTTTAAATGATAGTGACTTTATTTCCTTTGAAAGCAAAGGGATCGAAGGGGGAGGGTGGGTTGCTTACAGAGAATGAGTCAATAAAGGGGGCAGGTATTCATCAAGGAGAAACAAACAGAACTTTCACACCGTAGCCTGGCCAGTCATGAAACTGGTTTTCAAAGCTTCTCTGATGCGCAGTACTTCCTGGTGTGCTCTTCTAATCGCCCTGGTGTCTGGCTGCACATAATCAGCGGCCAGGCGATTTGCCTCAGCCTCCCACCCCACCATAAAGGTCTCCCCCTTACTCTCACAGAGATTGTGGCGCACACAGCAAGCAGCAATAACAATGGGAATATTGGTTTGGCTGAGGTCTGAGCGACTCAGTAACGTGCACCAGCGACCTTTTAAACATCCAAATGCACATTCTACCACCATTCTGCACTCGCTCAGCCTGTAGTTGAACAGCTCCTAACTACTGTCCAGGCTGCTTGTGTATGGCTTCATGAGCCATGGCATTAAGGGGTAGGCTGGGTCCCCAAGGATAATTATAGGCATTTCAACATCCCCAATGGTTATTTTCTGGTCTGGGAAGTAAATGCCTTGCTGCAGATTAGTGTTTAAACAGTTTAATTAAACAGATTAGTGTTCCTGAAGACGCGAGCGTCATGAACCCTTCCCGGCCATCCCACGTTGATGTTGGTGAAATGTCCCTTGTGATCCATCAGTGCTTGCAGCACCATTGAAAAATACCCCTTGCGGTTTATGTACTGGCTGCCCTGGTGCTCTGGTGCCAAGATAGGGATATGGGTTCCATCTATCGCCCCACCACAGTTAGGGAATCCCATTGCAGCAAAGCCATCCACTATGACCTGCGTATTTCCCAGAGTCACTACCTTTGGTAGCAGCAGCTCAGTGATTGCTTTGGCTACTTGCATCACAGCAGCCCCCACAGTAGATTTGCCCACTCCAAATTGATTCCTGACTGACCGGTAGCTGTCTGGCGTTGCAAGCTTCCACAAGGCTATTGCCACTCGCTTCTCAATTGTGAGGGCGGCTCTCATCTTAGTATTCTGGCGCTTCAGGGCAGGGGAAAGCAAGTCACAAAGTTCCATGAAAGTGCCCTTGCGCATGCAAAAGTTTCGCAGCCACTGGGACTCGTCCCACACCTGCAACACTATGCGGTCCCACCAGTCTGTGCTTGTTTCCCGGGCCCAGAATCGGCGTTCCATGGCTAGAACCTGCCCCATTAACAACATGATCTCCAAAGCGCCGGGGCCCGCGGTTTGAGAGAATTCTGTGCCCATGTCCTCATCACTCTTGTAGCCGCGCTGCCGTAGCCGCCTCCTCCTCGCCTGGTTTTTCAGGTCCTGGTTCAGCATAAACTGCACGATAACGCGCGAGGTGTTTACAATGTTCATTGTCTTGAGCTGAGCGGGCTCCATGCTTGCTGTGGTATGGCGTCTGCACAGTTCACCCAGGAAAAAAGGCGCGAAATGGTTGTCTGCCGATGCTTTCACGGAGGGAGGGGGAGGATGTACCCAGAACCACCCGCGACAATGTTTTTTGCCCCATCAGGCATTGGGATCTCAACCCAGAATTCCAATGGGCGGGGGAGACTGTGGGAACTATGGGATAGCTACCTACAGTGCTACCGGAAGTTGACACTAGCCTCGGTACTATGGACGCACACCGCCGAATTAATGTACTTAGTGTGGTCGCATGCACTCGACTTTATACAATCGATTGCCCAAAATCGAATTCTGTAAATTCGGAGTAATCCCGTAGTGTAGACATACCCTTGGAGTTGGCAATACTGCATCTGTTTCACCCTGTCTAACATTGGACTGTCAGCACCGTGGGGCAAGGACTGTCTTCTTTGTGCATGTCTACATTGTATCTGGAAGTGGGCCTCCCAGCCTGTGTCTGCAGACTTGTGCTAGTGAGGCTCATGCTAGTGCTCTAAAAGCAGCTGTTTTTATGTTTCAGCTCTGGCTCTGAAGCCTTGGAGTGGGATGGGCTTTGGAACCCAAGCTGCAGACCAAGCCACAACATCAAAGCAACATCTACACAGCTAGTTTTAGAATGCTAGTAGTGTGAGTCTGTGGACCCTGGGCTTGGAGGCTTGTTCCCAGTTGCAGAGTAGATATACCCTTTGTTGGTGCAAAGAGCTGGTTGGGAGCTGGAATTTCTATTCCATGGGAAATTGCAACATTTTGAAAGTTTTTTTCGAGTGAAAATCCAAAATTTTGAAGCTTCCTGTGAGTAAGTTGAAAAGTTTCACTTAAATATAATAAAAATGACTTTTAAAATACAATAAATTTGGAAACAAAAAGTTGTATCTGAATAAAGAATCAAAACGTTCCTGTTTTGTTTCAATTTTTTTAAATGAAATGTCAAAATCACCTGCTTACTGTAATTTGAAATGAAATGCAGTAGCCATCTACAGTCCAAAACACTAGAAAACCAAAACAAAACAAAACAAAATCTGGGGAAAGGAAAAGCATATTCTCTCATATTATCTATCTTCTTACATGGCTCATTATATCTGAACATCTAACTAAAGCCCACAACTAACAGCATTATGGAAGTAAAATGTAAGTTGGAAAGGACCATTTTCCTAATTGTAAAAGACACGGTCCCTCCTGTTGAAAATAATTACCATTTTCCTAACAGATACTCAGTGAACAACTCCAATCTGATATATAGGCTCTTCTGTGAGAGCCTACTGTTGCTAGGCAATGTTGCTAGGCAGTACCACACTATGCGGTCAGTCAGTGCTCTGTCACAGTGCCAACTTTTCAAGTATTTTTGAGCTGTAAACTTTTTTTTTTTTTTTTTTGGAAAAAATTATGATTACATGTTTGTATCAAATCAATCAGGCTTCATTGTTGAGGTAGTAATAGTATGTTATAAACATTTGGAGATCTTCTTAATCACTCTCTTGGACTTTTAGTTCTTGTTTGGTATGCAGGCAAATTATTCAGCTTCTGAGCACATGCCAGCATCTGAATAAATTGAATAAGTGGAAGTGTTTCATGAAAAAAAGCTATAACATTTTGTATTTGCTGTTCAACATGCGGTTTCTAATTGATAATGTATGTGTGTGTGTATATATATACACACACACATTATATATATACACACATGTATATATATACACACACGCTATCAAGAGATTATAGAATCAATTAGAAACAGCATGTTGAACAACAGTACAAAATGTTATATCTATATATACTGTATATAACACACACACACAAACTACATTAAAAACATTAAGGTTGCACTATTGCGCACTCCAAAGTAGAGCTCATCAGAAAAATGTCATCAAAACAGTTTTTTCCATCTGACAAAAACAATTATTTTCAATTTTGACAAAATTTCCCACCCACATATTTCCAAAAGGGAAGAAAACTTCAGAATTCCATTTCACAGGACATTTTGAATGGTTTGGAATGAAAATACATTGTGAAATCTCAGAATTTCCTGTGAAATGTAATTCTGAAGTTTTCTTCCCTTTTGGAAATATGTGGGTGGGAAATTTGATTAGCTCTGGTCAAGAGTCAGGAACATCTGACTTTTTTGCACATACAACCCTAACTCTAGCCCCGGGTGAGCATGCTATATGCTTCGGCCTTTAATTTTATAATGATATCTCTCAAAGGTGCTACATATCATCCCACCTCCACAAACTTCTCTCCCCCCCTGCGCCCCGGTGATGTGTCCTCAACTCAGCCTGCTCTATGTTTCAGGGTTAAAGGGCCCCTAAAAACATCTCCTCCTGCAGTTGCTCCTGTCTATTTCATATTCTCCTGGGCCAAACCAGTCTCTGTCTCTCCCTGTCTTAGCTCTCTCAGATGCCACCCAGCTCTTGGGGTTCTGCGCCAGGCAGGGCAAGAAGTTGGGCCAATATGCTTCCTGCTCCCGCCTCACAACAGGCTTCTGTCTCCCACATGGCCGTGGCACTTGGAGAAGGAGGAAGCACCAGGCGGTGGGGGGTGAGAAGGAAGGAAGGGAAGGAGGGAATGAGAGGAAGTCTAGGAAGGTGTGAAAGAATAAGGGGAACAGTGTGTGGAGGGGGACAAAGATGGGGAAAGAAAGAGGTGTGGGAGAGCAAGAGTGCCTGGGAATAAGGGGAGGCAAAAGAGAGAGCGATAACATGAGGCAGAGGCCAGGTCTACACTATACACTTACTTTGGTATAACTGCGTTGCTCAGGGATGTGAAAAATCCACAGCCCTGAGCCAAGTAGTTATACCGCCCTAACCCCCAGTGTGAACAGCGCTATGTCAGCAGGAGGGCTTCTCCTGGCAACATATCTACTGCATCTTGGGGAGGTGGAGTTATTAAGGCGGTGGGACAGCTTTCCTCACCAGAAGCGCTATACAGCGGCATCATTGCAGCTGCGCCAATGCAAGTTTGTAATGTAGACCTGCCCAGAAAGTGTGCATGGGGATGGAGGAGAAAGAGAACACAAACTAAGGACATGGCTACGCTTGCAGATGTAGAGCGCTTTGAGTTAAACCAACCTTCGTAGAGCGCAGTAGGGAAAGCGCTGCAGTCTGTCCACACTGACAGCTGCAAGCGCACTGGCATGGCCACATTTGCTGCACTTGCAGCGGCAGTGGGAGTGGTGCATTATGGGCAGCTATTCCACAGAGCACCTCTTCCCATTCTGGTGCTGTGACTTGTGGAAAGGGGGCGGAGCATTCTGGGTCTTGTCCCAACGCCCCGTGATGCATCAGTTCTCATCCGAGCAATCCCTGTGCTTCCACATTTCAATGTTTTTTGTACTGCGTGCTCTGTCTTCCCTTTTGGTCTGAGGGAATGGAGCCCGAACTGCTGAGGAATGTGCTGATGAGTCGCGCCAGCACGTCACATTTGGCAGTCAAGTTACTCCTTAAGAACCAAACTGACAGTGAGGACTCCGACGATGATATCGAGCCGCGTAACGTGTATGACACAAGATTGCTTGTGGCATTCACGGACATGCTCACCACCATGGAACGTCACTTTTGGGCTCGGGAAACAAGCACCGAGTGGTGGGATCACATCGTCATGCAAGTCTGGGATGACGAGCAGTGGCTGCAGAACTTTCGGATGAGAAAAGCCACTTTCATGGGACTGTGTGCTCAGCTCGCCCCCTCCCTGCGGCACAAGGACACGAGATTGAGAGCTGCCCTGACGATGGAGAAGCAGGTGGCTATTGCAATCTGGAAGCTGGCAACTCCAGACAGCTACTGATGGATGCTAACCACTTTGGAGTGGGAAGGTCGACCATTGGAATCATGTTGATGCAAGCTTGCAGGGCCATTAATCGCATCCTGCTCAGAAGAACCTTGACTCTGGGTAAGGTGCATGACCTTGTGGCTGGCTTTGCACAAATGGGTTTCTCTAACTGTGGAGGGGTGATAGATGGGATGCATATTCCAATTCTGGCACCAGCCCACCTAGCCTCCGAGTATGTTAATCGGAAGGGGTAGTTCTCTATGGTTCTCCAGGTGCTTGTGGATCACCGTGGGTGTTTCATTGACATTAATGCAGGCTGGCCCAGAAAGGTGCATGACGCACGCATCTTTCGGAACACTGGCCTGTTCAGGAAGCTGCAAGCCAGGACTTTCTTCCCAGACCAGAAGATCACCGTAGGGGAAGTCGAAATGCCCATTGTGATCCTTGGAGACCCCGCTTACCCTTTAATGCCGTGGCTCATGAAGCCCTACACAGGGAGCCTTGACAGCAGCAAAGGGCAGTTCAACAACAGGCTGAGCTGGTGCAGAATGACTGTGGAGTGTGCTTTTGGCCATTTAAAGGGCCGCTGGCGCTCTCTGTATGGGAAGCTGGACCTGGCCGATGACAACATCCCCGTGGTTATATTCGTGTGCTGTACCCTCCATAACATTTGTGAAGGGAAGGGTGAAAGATTCACTCAGGCATGGAACTCGGAGGTTCAACACCTGGAGGCTGAATTTGAACAGCCAGAAAGCAGGGCTATTAGAGAGGCCCAGCACGGGGCTGCAAGGATTAAAGATGCCTTGAGGCAGCAATTTGAGGCTGAAAGTCACCAGTAATGTTTGGTGCCCTGCACGGGAGTGAAGTGCAGCAGTTCCAATATTAGTAGGAATCTGTGTTTGCTATGCTGACTTGCAGTGCCTGTTGCTTTCCCGGGATAAGGTATCTTTTACTTTATGCAATAATAAAGAATGTTTTCAAAGCCAAAAAATCTATTTATTGAAAAGAAACAGCTTTGCTTGGGAAACAGAAAAGGCAGGGGGTGAGGTGGGGAATGGTACAATCACAGATTTGCGTATGTCCTGTTACCATACTCAGCCTGCCTATCTGGAGTGCTGTGCAATGAGTGCTGCACTTCAGGATGGCTATACTGCATGGTGATGGGGGTTGAGTGCAGTGGGTAAGGGTCGTAGTTTTCAGGGGTGGGTGGTGAAGCTACACATGTTGGAGACAGCTGGTAGCAATAAGAACCTGGATGTTGGAGAAAGTGGGTTGGAGATGCCATGGGGGCACAAGGAAAAGAGTTTTGAGACAAGGGCTGCAGGGGGGTTGGCGCGGTAATGCTCCGCCTGCAGGGCTACTAGTGCCTGGATCGAGTCCACTTGGTGCTCCATGATGCTTATCAGCCGATCTGTGCTTTGCTGCCAGAGCGCCGCGCTTTTGTGCCAGCGCGCCTCATTCTGCTGGCGGATTCTCCTTTCTCTCTCCCTCCACTCCTGCGCTTTTAGATTCTCGTTATGTGACTGCTGCATTACTTCATGGAGTATGTCTTCTTTGCTTCTACGTGGCCTCTTCCTAATTCTTTGCAGTCTTTCAGCCAGTGATAACACGGATGGCTGAGATCTCAAGGTTGCATCTGTAAAGGCAAAATGCAACACTTAACAGAGGCAGCATTGTTCACACCAGACAGAGCAATGATTCCCCTGTACTTAAGGAGGGCAAGCACAGTCTACACAATAGCATAATTTGCCCATCCCAAAGCGAACACACATAACCCATGGGAGCCCCAAAATGGTGAGTAAGCACAGGGTCCAGGGGGACTGATTGTCTCAAGGCTGTACTGTCCTCTGGGTTTCTGTGCCTTGGGGAGAGCCAACAGCTGCAGGGGGCCCCTATACTGAACACTGTCTGCACATTTTCCACAGGATGAGTTCGTCCTGGAAGATATCTCTGAGGGTGACCTGAGAAGCAAGGGAGGGTCTTCTACTACAATGCGGCTTCCACCCTGGCCCATATGCAGCTTGCCTGTGTGCAGCAATGGTTCCCCCACCCCTCATGGCACAGTAGCACGGACATGTTAGCCTGACTGGGAGAAGGACCACAGTGGCTCTCCCAAGAAACCTGCGCAAGTGCATTGCCCATGTTCTGGATGAGACCTTTGAAGAGATCACTGAGGCTGATAACCGCGATGTGAGAGAGCACATCAATGCCCTATTCCGCATCTAGGCATGCATGCAGCCCTAACCCTCCTCGCCCCAAGAGCCCGCACCAAATAACTTCCTTCCCAAAATAAAAGCCGCTTACCGGGTACTTCCTCTGGTGTTTGTCCTTCCCCAAGCACCAGCCGCCGCGATTGGCTACCTTCCTCCTAGCTTGAAAACAGCTCCTGGCTGCATGCATCTAGGGATTCCAGGGTGCCTTCCTCCTCCTCAACACCCTCGCTCGCGCTTTCCTCCTCCTCCTCCTGCCTTGTTGAACTGGGCTCTGAAGTGTCCACGGTGGTACTCGGAGTAGAGGTGGGGTCGCCCCCAAGTATCGCGTCCAGCTCTTTGTAGAAACGGCAGGTCGTGGGGGAAGCACTGGAGTGTCGGTTTGCCTCGCGGGCTTTGCGGTAGGCATTCCGCAGCTCCTTCACAATCCTGCACTTCAGTGTGTCCCAGTCATGGCCCCTTGCGAGTTAGAGCGCACGGGGCTGCTTTAATGCGTTGTAACTCGCAAGTGTAGCCATGCCCTAAGATAGGGAAAGAACAAGTTGAGAATTACTTACACAGGTTAGGTTAGCCAGGCCTGTTGAAATACATCCAGGAATACTCAAGGAACCGGCTGAAAAGATCTCTGAGCCATTAGCGATTATTTTTTAGAATTTGTGGAGGATGAGAGAGATCCCAGAGGATTGTAGAAGGGCAGACAGGCTACCTATCTATGAAAAGGGGAATGAAGACAACATGGAATTATAGACCAGTCAGCTTAATTTTGGGACCTAGAAAGATAATGGAGCAAATAATCAAGCTATCAGTTTGTAAGCACCTAGGAGATAAGGTGACAAGTAATAGTCAACATAGATCCTCATAACAAGTCATGTCAAACTAATCAAATATCCTTCTTTGATGGATAATAAGCCTTGTGGATAGGGGAATGTGGTATATGTGCTATATCTTGACTTTAATAAGGCTTTTGATACTGTCTCACATGACCTTTTCATAAGCAAACTAGGGAAATATAACCTAGACAAACCTACTATAAGGTGGGTGCATAACTGGTTGGAAAACTAAGAGACTAGTTATCAATGGTTCACAGTCAAGATGGAAAGGCATATTGCGTGGGGACCCACAGGGATCTATCTCAGGTCTGGTTCCATTAAAATTTCTCCATAAATTATTTGGATAATGGTATAGAGAATACACTTCTAAAGTCTGGGGATGATATCAAGCTGGGAGGGGTTGCAAGCACTTTGGAGGACAGGATTAGCATTCAACAGGATCTTGACAAACTGGAGAAATGGTCTGAAATAAATAGGATGAAATTCAATAAGGACAAATGCAAAGAACTAGCGTTAGGAAGGAATAATCAATTGCACAAATACAAAATGGGAAATGACTGCTGAGGAAGAAGTACTACAGAAAAGGATCTGGCACTTATAGTGGACAAACTAAGGGCTTGTCTACACTCGAAATGCTACAGCAGCACAGCTGTGCCACTAAAGCACTTCAGTGTAGACACTACCTGTGCAGGTGTGAGGGATTCTCTCATCAGCACAGGCATTCTAACTCCCCAAGAGGCAGTAGCTAAGTCAATGGAAGAATTCTTTCGTTGACCTAGTGCTGTCTACACAGGGACTTAGCTCGGCTTAATTACACAGTTCAGGGTTGTGGATTTTTCACACCCCTTACCAATGTGGTTAAACCAATGTAGTTAAACCAACTTAATTTTCTAGTATAGATCAGGCCTAAATGAGTCAACAATGTAATCCTGTTGCAAAAAAAAAAGAAAAGAAAACTTCATTCTGGGATGTATTAGCACGAGTGTTGTAAGCAAGACACGAGAAGTAATTCTTCCACTCTACTCAGCACTGATAAGGGCTCAACTGGAGTATTGTGTCCAGTTCTGGGCATCACACTTCGGGAAAGATGTGGACAAATTGGAGAAAGTCCAGAGGAGAGCAACAAAAATGATGAAAGCTTGAGAAAACATGACCTATGAGAAAAGATTGAAAAAACTTGGTTTGTTTAGTTTGGAGAAAACTGAGGGGGGACATATATCTTCAAATATGTTATAAAGAGGAGGGTGATAAATTGTTCTCCTTAACCACTGAGGACAGGGAAAGTAGTAATGGGCTTAAATTGAAGAAAGGGAGATTTAGGTTAGACATTAGGAAAAATTCCTAACTGTCAGGTTAGTTAAACACTGAAACAAATTCCCTGAAGAGGTTGTGGAATCTCCATCATTGGAGGTTTTTCAGAACAGATTAAACAAACACCTGTCAGGGATGGTCTAGCTAATACTTAGTCTGCCTCAGTGCAGGAGACTGGACTAGATGACCCATCATAGTACCTTCCAGTCCTACATTTCTATGATTCCATGATTCTGTGTGTGGGGGACAATAGGTAAAGGAGAAAACAGTGAGGGAGAGGAGGCTGCATGTCTGTGTTGAAGAGTGAGGGGGGTCACCAAGAGTAAAAAACAAAGGCAGGTTGCCTGGGAAGGGTACCCTAGCACATAGGGGTGTGATGGGGCATCTGCCCCACGCTGGGTTCTAAGGGATTAATAGTGCAGCAGGCAGCCAATCACAGAAGAGCTGAGATGAACAGCCAATCAGGCCCCATCTGGCCCATATAAGAAGAGCTGATGGGCAGAGTGGCTTCAGTAACTGCCTGGACCTTGAGGAGGGAAAATCAAGCTCCTAGCAGGAGGAAGGAGTGCTAGCACCTGGACAGAGCAGTGCTGCCAGCAGGGACTGGGGAAGCTAGAGCAAACTCATGGCTAGCTGCTAAGACTGGTAGGCTGAAGCCCTGAGGAAAGGGCAAAGAAGGTGCTGAGGGAGCCGCAAGGAGGTGACCCAGGGAAATGAACCGAGGAGTTGGAGGGGATGCAGAAAGTGGTTACCACCTACAGGGACCTAGAGTAGTGGGCGGGCCTGGGTTCCTCCCCCCCTTGCCACTGAGGAACTGGCCAAATAATTGGCTGCAGTTGCCAGTGAAGGAAGTGGCTGGACAGTGGACTGCAGTTCCCCTGGAAAGGGGGAGAACAGAGCAGGACACAGCCAGAGGGCTGTGTCCTGAAGAGGACGCCATGGTCCTTGGGGCGACACGGGTCCTGGAGCAGAGGTGATGGCAGGTGGGACACCACCAGAAGAGAGTGCAGAGCTAATTCCCAAGACAGCCAGTAGGAGGCACTGCAATGGCAAGAGAACCCTGTCACAAAGGGTTTGAACCAGGATTCATGACAGCTAGCTTCAATTCCTGACTTAGCCATAAGCTGTCTGTGTGACTTTGGGCAAGTTACTTAGTCCACCCTCTATCATTAGTTTCCCATCTCTAAAATACTTCTCTACCTCACAAAGGTGTTATGAGGATAAAATCTATTAATGATTATCAGGTGCTCAGATACTATGGTTATGAGAGCCATGTAAGCATCTAGATGGAAAAAGTGTGTGAGGGTTTTAGGACAGAGCTTGCCGTAAGAAGTCTGGTATATATTTGCACTGGATTGTACTTGCAATATGGTGGGAGGCATCTGGGATGAGGTGTGAGAATTTTTGGTGAAGGAGGCAAGCAAGAGTGTGTGAAAATGAAGAAGGAAAAGGGACAAAGACTGGGAATAGGGAACACAAAAGAGAGAGGAAGGGTGTGATGGGGGAGAGGGAAGGAGGGTTAAAAAGGAGGAAAGTGAGAGAACACAAGGTAGGAAAAGAAAGCAGAAGGCAAGGAAAGAGGCAACAATTCAACACTTTGTAGAAAAATGATCATGAGGGGAAAATAGACTGAAAAAAAAAAACAGTGGAAAAAGATGAGGCATAATAGGAGAAGAAATAAAATATGATGAAGAAAGGGAGACAAAGTACATTATAGAAAGTTTTTACTTAATAGTAAGGGTATATGCAAAATTATACTGTAAGTAACCACATTATTTAAAAGCAATTGAATAAAATAAGCTCAAACTAGCTACAGGAATAAAGGGAAACAAGAAGACTTTTTATCAATAATTTAGAAGCAACAAGAAGACCAAGGACAGAGTGGGCCCACTGCTCAGTGAGGAGGGAGAAACAGTAACAGGAAACTTGGAAATGGCAGAGATGCTTAATTACTTCTTTGATTTGGTCTTCACCGAGAAGTCTGAAGGAATGCCTAACATAGTGAATGCTAATGGGAAGGGGGTAGGTTTGGAAGATAAAATAAAAAAAGAACAAGTTAAAAATCACTTAGAAAAGTTAGATGCCTGCAAGTCACCAGGGCCTGATAAAATGCATCCTAGAATACTCAAGGAGCTAATAGAGGAGGTATCTGAGCCTCTAGCTATTATCTTTGGAAAATCATGGGAGATAGGAGAGATTCCAGAAGACTGGAAAAGGGAAAATATAGTGCCCATCTATAAAAAGGGAAATAAAAGCAACCCAGGAAACTACAGACCAGTTAGTTTAACTTCTGTGCCAGGGAAGATAATGGAGCAAGTAATTAAGGAAATCATCTGCAAACACTTGGAAGATGGTAAGGTGATAGGGAATAGCCAGCATGGATTTGTAAAGAACAAATCATGTCAAACCAATCTGATAGCTTTCTTTGATAGGATAACAAATCTTGTGGATAAGGGAGAAGCGGTGATGTGGTATACTTAGACTTTAGTAAGGCATTTGATACGGTCTTGCATGATATTCTTATCAATAAACTAGGCAAATACAACTTAGGTGGGGCTACTATAAGGTGGGTGCATAACTGGCTGGATAACTGTACTCAGAGAGTAGTTATTAATGGTTTCCAATCCTATTGGAAAGGTATAACAAGTGGGATTCCGCAGGGGTCTGTTTTGGCACCGGCTCTGTTCAATATCTTCATCAACGACTTAGATATTGGCATAGAAAGTACGCTTATTAAGTTTGCTGATGATACCAAACTGGGAGGGATTGCATCTGCTTTGGAGGATAGGGTCATAATTAAAAATGATCTGGACAAATTGGAGAAATAGTCTGAGGTAAACAGGTTGAAGTTTAATAAAGACAAATGCAAAGTGCTCCACTTAGGAAGGAACAATCAGTTTCACACATACAGAATGGGAAGAGACTGTCTAGGAAGGAGTACGGCAGAAAGGGATCTAGGGGTTATAGTGGACCACAAGCTAAATATGAGTCAACAGTGTGATGCTGTTGCAAAAAAAGCAAACATGATTCTGGGATGCATTAACAGGTGGGTTGTGAGCAAGCCACGAGAAGTCATTCTTCTGCTCTACTCTGTGCTGGTTAGGCCTCAACTGGAGTATTGTGTCCAGTTCTGGGCACTGCATTTCAAGAAAGATGTGGAGAAATTGGAGAGGGTTCAGAGAAGAGCAACAAGAATGATTAAAGGTCTAGAGAACATGACCTATGAAGGAAGGCTGAAAGAATTGGATTTGTTTAGTTTGGAAAAGAGAAGACTGAGAGGGGACATGATAGCAGTTTTCAGGTATCTAAAAGGGTGTCATAAGGAGGAGGGAGAAAACTTGTTCATCTTAGCCTCTAAGGATAGAACAAGAAGCAATGGGCTTAAACTGCAGCAAGGGAGGTTTAGGTTGGACATTAGGAAAAAGTTCCTAACTGTTAGGGTGGTTAAACACTGGAATAAACTGCCTAGGGAGGTTGTGGAATCTCCATCTCTGGAGATATTTAAGAGTAGGTTAGAGAAAGTCTATCAGGGATGGTCTAGACAGTATTTGGTCCTGCCATGAGGACAGGGGACTGGACTCGATGACCTCTCGAGGTCTCTTCCAGTCCTAGAATCTATGAATCTATGAAAATGATCTGTTGCCATGGCGATTTTGATTTGCCTAGGACCATCCCAGGCTGACTAACAGTCTCTCTAAATTTTGTCATTTTTTTTATGTTGAATACAGTTTTCCCTCTTGTTCCTCTCCAACATTTCCCCCTGTGACTTATTCTGTTATTTCTCCAATAATACAATTGTGTATATATATATACATGTCATACACATTTTTTAGATGTTTAGACTATGCATGTGGTAATTTTTTCCCAGTCTTTTCTACTGAAACTAAATTCTATTGTCATAATGGGCCTTTATTGACTTATATGACAACTTTTTTTATCTCAGGTGATATTTATTTTTATAGAACTTTGGGGTCCCAGTCACTGTACACTTTCTTTTGAACCATCAATGCTGCTTTTTTTTAACGTGCATTTCAGGGGATGAGACACCTTACTATGAAGCCAATTTAGATGAAAACTTGTGCGGGCTGCATATTGCATCAGATGTTCATGACTGCAAAAGTGTAGCTTGTCCTATGTTGTGTAAATATGTTTTGCAGTGTATTTTTCATACAGATGACTTTCATGGATGATGTCTGTTTGATGTACAGACAGTTGAGTACACACACAGACACACACAGACACACACACACACACAAATTTTGATCTGATCTTTGATAGTGAGTGTGTTAACTTAGCTGAAAGACTCGAATTATAATGCAGATCTATCTCAGGCAGGAATTGTGGCTTAATTAGTGACTGTTGGTAGAGTATTATGAAAGTATGAAATGCCTTATGAGTTTTTAAATTATTTTATTGGGTGTGAAATGCTGTTTTGTATTGTAGCTTCATGTGTTCCCCCTCTTTGTTACATTCAGATTCTTGAGTACAACGCACAGTGTGAATTCTGTTTTAAAAGGTGACCACAGGGAAGTTATGATTGACTAATGGGAGGGTCCATAGAAAGCTTGCTTAAAAAGTGGTTCACACTATGAAAAAAAAAACATTTGAGAACTTCTGAAATAGAAGCTATATACAGGATATATGGGCAAAAAGCAAATGGCTTTAACTATCTTAAATGTTATGGACTATGCTATGCGTGGCCTTGCCTAATGGTCAGGAGGGGTAGTTGGAATAGTTGGAACAAGAGTGACCAGGCCTAGGGACCAGAGACCAAATTGCAGAGTTATCAAGTCCAGGGAGCAAGCTAGAGTCAGGGGCCAGGAATCAGGAACCAGGGATCAGAATCATAGAATCATAGAATATCAGGGTTGGAAGGGACCTCAGGAGGTCATCTAGTTCGACTCCCAAACCAGTGTATCAGCCAGAGCAGAGGCAGGAGCAGGAATCAAAAACTGGAGCAACGGATAGGAGATCAGGAGAGGAGAACAGGCAGTGGGACTAGAAACATAACTGCAGTCATAGAATGCTGTTAAGTAGCAAGGGACCCAGGCCTGCTGCAGGATTTAAGAATGTACATGTAGGAGTCTTCAGCCAACCAGATGGCCACATTCATTAGCTGAATCAACTGTGGGAAATGAGCTGGGTCGTGTTCAACTGCAGGTCCCTACGCTAAGGTAAGGAGCCTGCATTGTCCCTAAATTAACACACAGTGTACAGCCAGGATCGTGTGTGTGTGTGTAACGAGCTATAGCTATAGGCTGGGCTTTTCAAAGGGTCTTGACTCTGAGGAAATTAGGTACCCAACTGTCATCAATTTTCAATGATAGTTGAGAACCTCAGGGTCCATCCTACAATTCACTGAGCACCCTTCACTTCCATTGTCTTCAGTGGCAGAGGAGGCTGCCGAGCACCTTCCAGTATCACCCCTTCACCCACTTAGGCCCCTTTTGATAATCTTCACAATAGATCTGATCCCTAGCATCACCCATTAACCTTTGGGAGAGGGGCCTTATTTTTTAAATGGCATTTTAAAATTTTCCTCCACACAGTCTCAGTCCCAGGGACAGTACCTGATCCACAACCCAGTGAAGTCAACAGATTGTCTTCAGTGGGCTTTAGGTCAGCCCCCCAGACAGCAATCAGAATCAATAAAGTTACTGAATAAAAGACAGGGAACTGGGTGGAGGGGGAAAGAGGAGAAGATGAAATCTGAGCCAGTGCGCATTCTGCAACCAGCCTGCACACTGTCAGGTGAGAAAGCACCGTAAAACTCCCTGGCAGAGGGGAAGTAGCAGTTCTCCACGTCAAACCACAGTAGCTGGTTTCCCTGTTTGGAAGGGCTGTGTGAAACCCTGCCTCCCCACATCGCTGGGGTTCAGAGCCCAGGCTTCAGACCCAGCCTCTAAGACTCGCTTAAAAGTAGATCTTTTTTTGTTTTTTGTTTTTTGCAGAGTAGACATACCCTTAGTTGTTTTGCCTCCAATGCTGGGTCTGGTTTATGTGTGATGGCTAGAGAAGCAATATGAGAGATGGAAACGGAAAACAAATTTGCTGAAGCCTGTAGGGGATGAATGTACTTTTGTTGTTGTTGTTGTTAGGGCTGGCTTGCTGATTGTACTCAGTATAGTTAGACCTTAAAGAAAGATACTCTTGCCTTATTCATATGGATACTCCAGATGCTTCATGATTAACACAGAGCAAGATGACATCACCCAGTAAAATATAAAGCTACAAAACCTTGGTATCTAAGCCTGTTACATAACAACATATTTATAAGGCAGTGTAGATCCCATTAGGTTAAACTGGTAAAGAAGAACTATTTTCCTGCACCCAGCATTTGAATATTATATATTTACAGATTTCCACTGAACTGCATTAAAGCCTGTCTGGCCAAACTATATTGTCTACCCTAGGGAGATTTTTGTATTAAACTCTGTGTTCTTACCAGCCTCAAGCTGATCTCAGATAAGCAAACTGCACCTTTGTGAAAGGAACAGAAGAAAATCTATTTCTCTGATGTTTATCTATTAACATATTTAGAGAGAAGTGTGATCTTTCACATTCATGGCCCCCTTTTCTTCTTCAGTTTATCTCTGAACCCCCCCTCACTCGCCCTTTGTTTTTTTCTTTTACCTTTCTTTTATGCAGGTACTTTAAGCAATCTTAATGAATGGATGCCCAACGGTTATTGTTAAAGGCTGTTTAAGCAATGTAAGGTTTCGTTTTATTGAGTGTGCTCCATTTATTTTTAATTGTAACTATACCATTTCCTACAGTATCAGTGATTCCATTATTAACTCCTGTTAATAAGGAGTGTTAATAACGTGGCTATCCAAGTTCCACTCTTTGGTGAAACTTAGCAAAGCAAGGTCTCAGACCAGCAGGAAATTTTGTTTCTTCTTTCTTTTTAAATCAAAGATGGGAACAATGTTGTGCCAGATTCTCCTTTTCTACTAGTGCCTCTTTACATCAGGTGTAAAGTTAGTTAATGCAATTTACTCCCCCTTCCAGGTCCCTTTATACTGCAGTGTAGTGTGAAGAAGCTTGAAATGTGTAAATGTGGTGTGAATGAGATCTGTTCATATCACTTACTTTTTGCACTGATAGAGGTCAAAGTTATTTCTGCTTTTAAGTCAATTATCCATCTATAATACTAAGATAATATAATAGTTATGAAAAATGCCTTTGTGTATTTTTTTGAGGGAGGTGAAAAAATCAGTTTAAAATTGGCTGAAGTAATTTGGTTTTATAGATAGCATTCTATACATTACACTTCTGGAAGGTGCTTTAATACTATGGTGATGGTCATGGTATAAGCGATAGAATAGAGACTGATTCACCATTACATGACACCATTCTTACACAAGAGTAACACAATTGATTTGAAATGGCGTAAGACTGGAGAAACTAGGTAGTGTGTCAGACTTGTAATTTTTAATAATGATTCTCTAAGTAATTTTACAGCTAACAGCCTATTCATATGTCCAAGCTTCACTAATAACTGAGACTCAACATGATCTTCCAGATAAATAGTTTGCATTTTATAAACTATGAATTATTTTGCTGCCTTAACAATATATGTTACAGAGAGAGGGGTTTGCTTGCTCTCCCTATGCACATGGTACCTCCCACAGGCATTCCCGGGAGTTATATGCACATAAGATTCAAAATTCTTCTCTTTAGTCTGTAGTATAGATAACAAATCTGCAGAGCAGAGCAGATGTTACTCAGGAGAGGAAAACAAAACTAGTACTATGTAGTTTGCATGGGTTCAATGGACTTTTCCCTCAGTTTGGTTTCTCTTTGTTTCACGTGTAATCTTCAAAGTAGGGTTGCCAACCTTCCAGGATTGTCCTGGAGGCTCCAGGAATTAGATTAATCTTTATTTAAAGATTATATTCTGTGATGAAACCTCAGGAATATGTTCAACCAAAGTTGGCAACCCTAGGGTGAGGGCATGCCAGTCCCCACCACTATGAGCAACCCTTCCCAATGCGACAAGAGTGAAAGGGCACATTTGGATGAGGGGGAAAGCATTCGTTGGTTTCTTCAGCTTTCCTATTAGCTACTGCTTCTTCTAAGGGGGTTCTCCCTGTGTCCCATCAGCTGTTGCTTCTCCCACTAAGACTTCGTCCACTTCTGGCAGCTACTGATGCTCCAACTTGCCCATCCCTGCAGTTTTAATAGTAAGTGAGGTAGGTGCAGGGCTAAGAATGATTACAGCATGGGGAACCTATTACAAGAGATGTCTCTATGTATGTAAATAACGTATAGATTGTAAGACCAGAAGGGACTACTGTCATCCCCTACTCTGACACCCTGAATAATAGGCCAAAGGATTTCCCTGAATTATTTCCTGTTTGAACTATAGCATATCTTTTAGGAAAATGACAAATCTTGATTTAAAAATTGCCAGAGATGAAAATCTGCCACAACCCTTGGCAAGTTTTTCCAGTGGTTAATTACCCTCACTGTTTAAATAAAAAGAAAATGCTTTATTTCTAGTCTGAATTTGTCTAGCCTCAGCTTCTAGCCATTGGATCTTGTTGTGCCTTTGTGTGCTAGATAGAAGACACTTCTGTTATGAAATTTCTGTTTCCCATGTAAGTACTTACAGACTGTGCTCAAGTCACTCCTTAACTTTCTCTTTGATAAGAGAAATATATTGAACTGCTTGAGCCTTTCACTATAAGGCATGTTTTCCAATCCTTTCACCATTCCCGTGGCCTGTCTCTAATTTGTCAACATCCTTCTTGAATTGTGGACATCAGAACTGGACACTGTATTCCAGTAGTGGTCACACTGGTGGCAAATACAGAGGTAAGATAACCTCTCTACTCCCACTTGTTGGTGCATCCAACAATCGCATTAGCTTTTTTGGTCACAGAGTCACATTTGAGCTCATGTTGAGCTGATTATCCATCCTGGCTCCCAGTCTCTTTCAGAGTCACCACTTCCCAGTATAAAGTCCTCCATCCTATAAGTATGGCCTGCATTCCTTGTTCCTAGATGTGTTACTTTTTATATTTGGTCGAATTAAAAAGCATATTGTTTGCTTGTGCCTAGATTACCCCATGATCAGTAATGATTTTATATTTTCATCTTGGTCATTGATAAGGATGTTAAATTGCCAATTTGCTAATTTTCAGCCATTTAATGTGTGCAATGTAAATTTTACATTAACCTTGTTTCTTAATCAAAACGTAATGTGGTACCAAAGCAAATGCTTTACTAAAGTCTAAGTATATTACATCAACACTATTACCTTTATCAACCAACTTGTAATCTCACCAAAAAA
Source organism: Terrapene triunguis (assembly GCF_002925995.2). Taxonomy (NCBI): domain Eukaryota; kingdom Metazoa; phylum Chordata; order Testudines; family Emydidae; genus Terrapene; species Terrapene triunguis. Next base: position 4,727,829 of record NW_020664909.1, on the reverse strand, counting down.
AATCAAGTTACTTTGACAAAATCAATTTTCCATAAACCCATGTTGATTGACATCACAGTACCTTCCTTTAAGTCTTTTTCAATTGAGTCCTGGATCAGCAGTTTCATTATTTTGCCCAGGATCAATGTCAAGCTCACAGGCGTATAATTACCCAGGTCATCCTATTTACCCTTTTAAAATATTGGACCAAAATTATCTTTCTTTCAGTCCTCAGGAACTTCTACAGTGTTCCAAGACTTATTGAAAATCAGTGATAACAGTTTAGAGAGCTCCTGGGCCCGTTCTTTTAAAACTCTTGGATGCAAGTTATCCCAAGCTGTTGGGGTTTTTTTCTGTTTTTTTTTGTTTTTTTAAAGTCTGACTTTAGTATTTGCTGTTTAATATCCTTCTGAGTTAGTATTGGATTGGAAATTATTTCATCATCATCAGATATGAATACATCATCTGTCCTTTTCACAAATACAAAACAGAAATACTTATTCCGCCTTGTTCTGCATTATTATTGACAATTCTACCATTTCCATCTAATAATAAGCTAATACTATTGTTAAGATTCCTAATATACTTTAAAAAATTCCTTCTTATTGTCCCTAACTCTGCTGGACATAGATTTTTTTCTTGTATCCTCTTTTTTTCCTCATCAATTTTCTACAGTTTCTATTTTCTAATTTATATTCATTGCTATCAACTTTCCCTGTTTTCCATTTGTTTATATATAAATTGTAATTGCTTTCAATTCCCCTCTAAGTCAGGTTGGTTTTAACCAATGTAGTCTTCTTTCTCGATTGTGTGATTTTGACTTTTGGGGCATTTAGTAAACTGTTCTTAAAGAGTTCCCAATTATTATTCATATTTTTCTGTTTAATTTTTTTTCTCTCAACTGATTTTGCTCATAATTGTTGTTTTCAGCTCTGTGAAATTGATTCTTTTAAAGCACCAAATATATAGATTATGGGTTTGTACTTTGTTCTGTTTGTACATTACAAATATACTCAAGTCATAATCGCTGACTTTTAGTTCTGTGATCACTTCCTCTTTATATGTCAGGATAAGAACTAATATAGACGCCTCCCACCCCCCTGCCCATTGGATGAAACACTTCTTGAATTAGGAAAATGCCATCTATAATTGTTAAGACTGCTGAGGATGTTTTAGTATTGGCAGCATGAGTCCTCCAGCATATGACACTTGGATTGAAGTCGCCTATATTCACTAGATAAGAAGGCAGAAGATGGTACTTGAGAACAGGCAGTACAGGTCCTGGGTTTGGTAGGACAAAACTTCTTGTTGTTGTGCAGTGCAGATGGCTTCATTTTCCCACTTACATCAGCTCTTAATGGTACCAACCAACTGTGCCTGCACAATAGCCCGCCATGTGCCTACCGGATTTGTAGTATTGACTGATGTAAGGTGTTATGAACATAGGGATGAGTATGTGAGTATCTTGAAGGGGTAGCTCTTTTATTATATATGCAAACTTTGAACTGGATACAATGCTGTGTGTAGCTAAACTTGAATGAACTGTAAAGTGTTATATTATTTATATGGGAAGTATGTTCTGGGTATCTCTGGAGCATAATAAATAAAAGCATTTTTTCCTTTTGTTATTGGCTGATACCTTTGCTTATTGAGCCTCATGTTGGGCAGCCAGAAGGGTACTATAGGTGTACCAGGAGTTGAAACCTCTATTGTTGCTGACCTATAGCAGCATTGCCCTGTAGTAGCATTTTGCACAGGGCAAATCTTTGCTAAATCAGCCTCCTAACAGGGCACACAGAATTTGCAGCAGTGTGAAAACTATGTGAATTTGTCTCATCCCTGAAAAAATAAAGCTTCTTTTAGACAGTGTGGAAGCAATAGGGTAGCCAGATGTACTTCTCTATTAGAAAAAGGCAGAAAAATACAAACATTTTTCTATCAACTGTTTCCTGAGCAATTCCACAGCTCCAGTAATCTCTTACTTTCTGGGGAAATATATCTGATAAGAAGAATGTTCATTTGGTGTCCCTGCAATGTAAAGGGGAAAAGTGTGGTTGTTTATAAAAATGAGAAGATGCCCATTGAGACACTCTGCTTCTTGTATGAAAAGTTAGATATTTAGATGTCAAATTTGGTTTGTATCCCCTACATATCCCACACTGCAAGATGTTGCAGTCACCAGAGTTGATAAAGTTGAAACTAGCTGCTCATTAGAAACCCTGATTTTCAAATGCCTCTAACTTTGCTCACAATACAAACAAATTACTCACACAACGTTTCTTGAAGTTCTATGGTAATGTGCTCAAAAAGTGCTTTCTTGATACCCCTGGGTCTAGATTCTCTCATTGACAGGGCAGCTGTGTACCTCTCCGCTAGCAAAAAGTTGTTCTATTCGTGGTTTGCCCTGCCACTGCAGGATCCTCATGTGATATAGAGCTGCCATAACTGCTCATACACCATCTCCCTCACTCTGGCCAGTGAGGTGTGGGTGTGGCTGGGGGAAAGTTGGTAGGGCTGCAGTACCCTTCCATCACTAGATCTCTGGTTACTATACTGATTCTTTTGGACTACTGGCAGCTGTTGCCAAGTTAGAACAGCCTTTGCTTGAGAACCAGGTTAGCCCAGAGTAGCCTCAGGATCAAGGGGGCACACACCCCTCCCGTCAGTCACACCATGGGTATGTCTACACTGCAATCAGAGGTGTGACTGCAGGACATCTAGACATACCCAAGCTAACTCTGATCTAGCTAACTCAGCTAACTATAGCTGTGAAACCATGAAAGCATGAGTTGTACAGGACTGCCTAGGACACTGGGTAGGTACCCGAGTGGCTAGCCTGTGCTGCTGTGGCTTTGCTGCTGCTGTTAGTTTTGATCTAGCTAGTTCGAATATCTCAGATATGTCTACATGTTCTGCAGTCACACCTTTGACTTTAGTGTAGACATACTCCAAATGCTCACAGCCAGAATCAAGGATTTTGCTCTAGGGATATTTAGTGAGGCTAAAATAATTTCCTTCCCTAGTAAAGAAGTTAATGGCCCAATCCCACAGTGTATTCAAATGAGGCTATTGGGGATTCTTATTCACACAAATTGGGGGTGCAGCATTTGGACCTCAGGTTCGAATTCTTGTATCTCTCCAGTCTGATTGGGAGATGAGCCAGCCAGGGATCATATCAATCTTTGTACAGTATGTGTACTACTCCCCAACATAAAAGGGGGTCCAGATCCTGACCCAGGGGCCTCCGGGGTCTAAATATTTACAGCTGCAGAGTGAACCCGTTTCTTCCACTGGACCTTTTATGCAGTTGTGCAAAATCAGAGGTGAGACGCAGACATTCATCAACCAGGGCACCAGGAAAGGGAACGAGCACAAGGATATGACACGCCTTGCAGCTCTATTGATGAAAGAGAAGAGGCTGCAACAAGGAGGGATGGTAGGAGGCATGATTATCAAGCATATAGTTTAAAGCACACCAGAGTGACAGGGATTTTTTTTTCTGTATTTCACCACACGGTAGGGGGAGAGAGGCACCTTGCCACCCACTTACATCATTCTGGAAATGATGGATGGCATGATACCTCGCCTGCTATTGTCTGGGTGGCAAATGAACATTAATGGGGAGAAACAGCAATGTGGGTGTGAAAATGCCTGACTGCTATAATTGCCACCAATTAGTTTAAATATTCCTCTTCACCTCTTCTTTATGGGTATTTTTAGTTGTTGTTGGTTTATTTTAACAAAAATTATTGGCATTAGCTGGCAATTAATGAAAATAGTATCTATGGCATGCTATGTGCTTTTAATGAAACACAATCACTTCAAGGCTTTTCTTCCCCCCCCTCCCTTTTTAATTTTCTCTTCTCTCTCAGAAAAAACAGCTCGACAACATAAACAGCTTGGTTTAAATGACAAGATCTATAAACTCCGCTGCTCACAACAGTAACGATTTCTTACTTGATCAGTGACATTGGGGATTGTGCCATGACTGTTGAGTGATCTGATCTCGTAGGTTAGATTTTTTGCGAGGTTTGAATTACCACGTTGATCTTATTATTTTGAGAAAGTTTCTCATGTTTTTCTTTTCTGTTTCCTCACATTGCTGAAGATAGATCAAATGTCGCTTAAGACATTGAGACAGAAATGTTGTGCCATTCTACAGTGCCTATGTGTTGTCTCCCACAATGTAATATAGTAGTGTTTCTTTCCTCCCCACCACTGCCCATCTTCCCAGGCTTTTGAGAAAGATGATGTTGAAAATTTAAGGCATCTTCATCGCTTGCTTGGTTTTTTTCCCAATAGCATTACAGTCAGAAACCTGAGGAGGATAGAAGCATCATCTGTCATGTATAGCCACTCTGAAACTGTGATATTAAAGTACCCAGAGGAAAAAAAAAAATCTTGAAAGCTGATAATCCCTGTGCATGGAAGGGTGCAGAGAGGCTAGCTTAATCCCAAAATATTGATGATGTTGTTTCTGGTGCTGGCACGCCATCTGCTCTTCTTCATGCTGGATGTGACCAGATATGAACTTTAAAGCCCTTCTTGTAGATGAAACTTATTTTGGTTTGAATATATTTTATTTTCAGGCAAATGTTTAATTCCTTTTTCTTGCACAAACATGTTTTCTTCAGTGGCATCGTAACTAACATATAGCAGCAAACACCTAAGACCTCCACATTCTTTCTTTCTTGGAAGATTCTGATGGACCCATGATTTTAAGAAGACTTGCGCAGCCTTTAATCGTTGGGCTTTTTTTGAGTCATGGTTCTCAAGTGCAGCAGTAATCCCTCCTGTTACTTTGACAGCTGAACCAAACTGGGACAGAATAGAAAAACATTTCTCTCAATTTAAGGGAAAACAAACTTTCCTTCTAAGAACAATAACACACTTTCTCTTTGAAAATATATTTTTATTTTTGCAGTTTTCAGTACCAATAAAACAGGTTATTTAAAATCCTTTCAATAACTCATGACCCAATTTTCTCTTCCCAGGCCCAATACAGTATCCGTTTGGTTTTTTTCCTTTTTATGGAGATCTGAATACACTATCTTTAACTAATGGGATAGGATACTTTATGCTAGTTGCACATTTGACACATATATTTGTAATGCAGTTATTGATATTCTGGATTAAAAATTGGAATTGCAAAACTATATGAGAAACAAATTTGAGGTTGTTGATAATGTTGAAGGATTCCTTTGCATGAACACAAAGTTATACAATAATGATGAAATTTAAAGTATGTTATTTCTTGATTCATCAACTTTATTGGACTCTGAGGGGTTTCTAACCCACTCACAGGTGGTGAAATGGTTAATGTGAGCTTGAGAGCCAATTAACACACCTGGTTGCACCTGGAGAGTGGACCAAGTAACCTAATCAAAGATGAAGCCCAGCTGGGGTGGAGCTGGGTGGCACTATACAGAGAGGAACTCGGGAGCAGAAGGGTGCTGTACATAAATCGAAGGGGAAATAATTCTGTGAAGTATGCCCAATAGCTGAAAATGTTGATATAAGTCAAGGGCCTGAGAGGAAGATCAAAGTGGCTCTATTCAGAATTTTAACAGGTCATTGTGGACAAATAGTAATCTAGTTCTAATAAACATAAGGATAGACTATGCAAAACATGTACAGTCCAGGCAATGATAGATCATATCTTATGAGATTGTAAACACTGTACCAGTGAAAGGAGGTATTTATATGGAAAACTCAGAAGCCTTAGACTGAACATTTTCTTTGCAATACTTCTCCAGAATACAAGGAAAATGGGACCCAATTAAAAAAGCTATTCTGCAGTTCTTTAAGAATACTGAGAAAGATGACAGACTTTAAGCCATAACCAATCTTTGAAATCCAGTGAATGGTGATCCTAGTGAATCTGTCATGCCACAAAACCCAAGAAGAAGAAGGGTGCTATAGAGAGAGGGAAGAACTCTGTAGTTATTCTCTTGGTGGTAATGTGACCTATGGAGAACAGGAAGGTTCCTGAAGGGTGAGGAGAAAGTCTAGGGGGAGGAAAGAAGATATCCACAAGATTTGAGTAAGCTGCTGTGGCTGATCCTGACACAAGGGCAGGAACCAGATATCCAGGGACAAACCAGGGGAGGTGCTACTTGGTACAAAGAGCCCAAAAATGGGGCTGGGGAAGAGGCCTGAAGAAAGGAGGCAATGGAGGCAACAGCAAGGAGTCTGATTTAACAGACTTTGTGTGCTGTTATAGGGTCTCTGGACTGGAACCCAGTGTAATAGGAGGGCCTAGGTTCCTTTACCTGCCAGTGGGGAAGGTGGTGTGAGGCCCCTGAACAGGGGATAAAGGTGACTGAAAGCCCTGAGCGAGGGGGTGTGGGGCACATGGGACCCAGAGTTGAGGACTAAAGACCAGATATAAGGAGTAAGATTATTATTTGTTGGACTTTTTGTCCACCTCAGAGAGGTGGAACTAAAATGCAACCTGGCCAGAAGGCTGAGTTGGGAGAAGATTCCACTACAGGAGTGGACTGACTATTGGCAGAGGGGGCATGCTTATAGTGAGTCCACTCTTTTACAGTCACACCACTGTCCCCAAACTCCGCAGAAAAAAATAACAGGCACATATATGACAGGTTAACAAATGTTGGAGTTGTAACACAGAAAAACGCTTGCTTAATATATATAGTTACACACAAAAACACATTAAAAGAACATTATTAAGGTTGCAAAGTAAAATTCTCAAAAGTTGGAACTGTCTATGCAACCTTAATTTAGCTCTTCGTGTGTATGCATTGTGATATGGTTTAATTACAAATCACTGACTATATTTTCCACAGGACTCCTGCCTTGATAAGTGCACAGGATGAAACTTCTTCCCACACTCCCAGGTTCCTTGCCCAGCCAGTTTCAGCACCCTATCCCATCTCCTTATCTGATCTTTCTATTCCCCCCCCCTCCCCCCCCCCATCCCCATCCCCATCCCCATCCCCCACACCCAAGACTTTTTGTCCCAGTCTCTGTGCTCAGCCATTTCCAGTTCTTCTCCCTGCATCCGAACTCCTCATCAGATCTTCTGCCTCCCATCACCCCTCACCTCTTTCTCCCCACACCCTCCCGGTTCTCAACCCTAGTCTTTCCCCCACCCCCACAGTCTACTGGCCCAAACAGCCCTAGAGTTCCCCCTCACTCATTAGCCTCCAGTCCCAGTTTCCACTCTCTCCTTTCCTTAAGGCTCTTTGTCCCAGTCTACTCTCCCTCACTTTCCCTCCTGTAGACTTTCTCTTGTCCCCTCTGCATTAGTAGTGGGAAGCTTTCTCCTCCACACTGTTGGGACCCATCAAGTGCGGTCACTGAGAGCACAGAAGAGACAGACTCCCTGTTCTCATTTCTGGTGCATGGACACAGTGCAGCACACAATAACCCAGAGGTCCAATTGCAGGGAAAGTCCTGCTCCGAGCAGATGGAATCTCCTTAGAGCTTAGCAGCTAAATTCTCTTAAATCTCTGTCAGGCATGTGCAAACTGCTATTTTTCAAAGGCTTTTAACTTGGCCATATATCATGGGGTTAGAACGTGCCTGATACAAAGATCGCTCCACTGCCAAATTTCAAGTCCCTGGCCCAAAACAAGGGGTTATTAGAGGTTTTCAAATAAAAGGTCACCAGAATTTTTTAACATGGTACAAACTATGACTTCAGTCTTGGTAACAGCTGAACTGTTTTGGCTAAAATATTAAACAGCAAGAAACCAGATGCAGATGCCAATCCTGGAAAATTTCAGTTAAATCTTGACAGTTGTAAACAACTGAAAACAGGGTCTTACGGACATAATGTGCATAGAATCTTAGAGTGTAAGACCAGAAGGAATCACCAGATCCTCTAGTCTGGTCTCCGGTATATGTACATGTTTCCTGGACTGTCTGTATCATGGACAATCACATGATCTGGATCAAGTCTACAAAGGCAAATACCCTTGTCACATGACAGGAGTCAGTGTCTAATAGTTACTATTACCTGGGCACTGCACAAGGCCTGATGACCTGTAGAAAATTGGTCCCCAGTCCCATTGATCCAGGGGCATCTCTGTTCTGTGCTGGAAGCCATATGATGTGCTTGCCCCATATTGCTATTCCTCCCTCCCAGTAGTGGGTGTGCAAGAAATGCAGTTGGCTTCCCCACTTACCCAGGATGGGTTTTAGCCAAAGTTGTCCTCACTCTTGATTACAGAAAGTGGCCTTTTGCCCTTCTAACAAACTTACTAAACTCCCAATTTTCATTCACGTTTCCATCTATTTTTTTTCCTTCCAAGCAATGTCATTTGCAATGTTTCTCACTTTTGGAAAATGAACTCTTTCTTTTGAATCACCAAGTATAAATATTACTGGTTGGGGCTGATCTCTTTCCATAATGAATGTAATCAGGTAATGATCATCAGTACCTAGGAACCACCACCCTCCAGTCCAGTGATCAATTCATCTTTAGCCATCATAATGAAGTCCAAAGCAGTTAACTTCTGTTGGGTGGAATATCTTTTGTGTTAGAAAATTATCTATAATTTTTAGAAATTCCTATGCCATTTTACTATTGGCAGCATGAGCCCTCCTGTGTATGTCTCGCAAATTGAAGTCCCCAAGGATAACACAGTTTTCTTTCTACACATTACAGGCAGGTGCTTAAGAAGCAACTCAGCCTGTTGTCTGGTTCAGTGGTCTGTAACTGACTGCCACCAGTTCTCCTCTGGGCTTTGTTAGCTAGTACATTGATCCACAGGTATTCAAGAGCTTGCAGCTCTGAATTACTGATGCCTCTAAAACAGGTAATGGTGGCTGTAGTGTCAAGTGCCACCCTCCCCCCTTTCACCCACTCTGTCCTCTCTAAATGGGTTGTAACCAGCAATTTTATCATTCTAGCCACCAAGTGTCAGCCATGCCAGATATGTCAAATTTCCTCTCATCAGTGAGAGTTTCCACTTCCTCTTGCTGATTACCCACACTCTTAGCATTAGTGTGAAAGCAATTCCATTTCTTCACTTCATTCTTTCCCACCTCCCTTCAACATACTCATGACACTTTGAATGTGAACCTCACACCTTAGCACCCTCCCTTTTCACTGTCAGTTTAATGCCCTTCTGGCTGCTCCACGAAGTCTCCATCCCCAGAAGATTAGGCCCCCCTCCTTCTGAGACACATGCATTCCATTGGTTCAGTCCCTTCTCTCACTACAGCCCTCCACAGCACCCATGGAGCATCTCAACTCCACTCCCTGGCCTGTGGTGGAGGAACCCGATTCCTGGGAATTCCCCTGAGCCATGCTCGTATGTGGGGGAGGAGGTGTTAGCACATTCAGAGCTCACTCTGAAAGGGATTAAGAAATAGTAATGCCAGTTCATCAGCACAAGACAGTGCTAACAGCTGTGTTGCATCCATTCTGAAGTTGAGTATCTTGCATGACAGGTACAGCACACCACAGCATTCCATTGAGTACAAAGCTGTGTTACTGAAGGCTGGGTTATCCTCAAGCCAGGGAGGATCAGATTCTGCACTCTGTTGGCAGGTGTAGGGGGAGGGAGACAATGTCTCTGAAGCTGCAGCAGCATGAGTGTGCAGCATGCTCTCGGTGACACTTCTCAAAGCACCCAGGACTGAGAGTCACCTTGTCATCACCTGTCTCCAGCACTGTGGGTCTTGCCTGTGCTTTCCAGGTGTCAGCGCCCTAACACAACCAGCCCGACAGTCACTCAAGCTCTCCATTCAAAAGTTTAACAAATGGAGGGGGGTGAGTGCTGAAGATGCTCGTTGTCTGGGGTGCCACTTGTTGTAGGGCCAGCTCTGTTTATAAATAGGGCCCTACCAAATTCAGGGTCCATTTTGGTCAATTTCACGGTCAGAGCATTTAAAAATAATACATTTCATGATTTCAGGTATTTAAATCTGAAATGTCACGGTGTTGTAAATGTAGGGGTCCTGATCCAAAAAGGAGTTGGGGGGAGTCATAAAGTAATTGTAGGGGGGGTTGCGGTACTGCTACCCTTACTTCTGGGCTGCTGCAGGCGGCGGTGCTGCCTTCAGAGCTGGGCAGCCAGAGAGCTGGCAGGGAGCTCAGTTCTGAAGGCAGAACTGCCGCCAGCAACAGCGCAGAAGTAAGGATGGCATGGTATGGTATTGCCACCCTTACATCTGCATGGCTGCTGGTGGGGCACTGCCTTCAGAACTGGGTACCTAGCCAACAGCTGCCGCTTTCTGGCCACCCAGCTCTGAAGGCAGCGCAGAAGTCAGGGTGGCAATACTGTGACCACCCCAGTAATACCCACCCCAGTCTAAAGCAGACACCGAACAGGGAAAATTTCATCCCAAATGGTTAAAGTTATAAGCAACTGAAAAACAGATCTCACAGTGGAAGGCCTGGGGCAGCTATAATATGGAATTGTGCAAGACTGCAAAACTCCTAGGTTAACCACAGCAAATATGAAATGAACTGCTGAAGCAGAATAACTATTCTTCAGGTTAAGATTTTGTCATGGTTATTTTTAGCAAAAGTCACGGAGAGGTCACCGGCAATAAACAAAAATTCACTGAAGCCTGTGACCTGTCCCTGGATTTTACTAAAAATAACTGTGACAAAATGGAGCTCAGCCCAACCCTTTCTGCTGGAGGGAAGAAGGGAGTCCAGCAGCACCCGCTGCTGATGTGGATGACAGCTCCAGGGTCCCCCCAATGCTGGTAGCAGCTGCGAGCTGCCTGGGCCCTCTGCGACAGCTGGGAGCTGCAGGTCCCCCTGCAGTGGCTGGGAGCTCCAGCTCCCCCAGCTGACAACTCCAGCCCTGCCACTCTGAGGCTGAAGCAGAAAATGTTGTGGAGGTCGCAGCTGACAGCTCCAGGGTCAGAATCTTAGCCTTATTCTCTATTGATTCTAAAGATCATTTTTTGAGTGTCCCTTCTGAGGATGCTGCTTCTCACCAAGAGAAATGTCTGCATGTGCTTTTTGTGTCTAATGTTATGGATCACATGGAAATCAGAAAAGACCCCAAGAGTATATAAATGGATTTCAGAAATTTCAAAATGAATAAACAATGAAAAATTGGTTTAAAGTCTGAGAGCTTGTATACACTTGAAACACTACAGCAGCACTTCAGCACAGACTCTACCTGCTGTGTTGGTAGGGGTTCTCCCTTTGGCACAGGTAGTCCACCTCTCTGAGAGGCATTAAATAAATTAAATAAATAAATGGAGATATCCCCTCTCCTAGAACTGGAAGGGACCTTGAAAGGTCATCAAGTCCAGCCAAGTCCAATTGGGTGTGGGGGGCGGGAGGGGGGTTAGTTGGGTTTGTGCTGCATGTTAACACGGAAACCCCAGCCCCTCCTTTTACATTGCAAACCCATTTTAAATGGCCAACCCAACGGGTGCTTGGTATGGGAAATGAGGGCGCTACTGTTTGAAACCATTCCCACATGTTAAGAAGGTTAAAAAAGCCAAAAGACTGTGGCTTACCATTAGTTAGGCCTGGTCTACACTACGAGTTTAGGTTGACTTTAGCAGCATTAAATCGAATTAAGGCTGGACACATTCACACGACGAAGCCCTTTCTTTCGACTTAAAGGGCCCTTTAAACCGGTTTCTTTACTCCACCTCTGACGAGGGGATTAGCGATAAAATCGGCCTTAGCGGGTCGGAATTGGGGTAGTGTGGATGGAATTCGACGTTATTGGCCTCCGGGAGCTATCCCACAGTGCTTCATTGTGACCGCTCTGGACAGCACTCTCAACTCAGATGCACTGGCCAGGTAGACAGGAAAAGCCCCGCGAACGTTTGAATTTCATTTCCTGTTTGCCCAGCGTGGAGAGCACAGGTGACCACGCAGAGCTCATCAGCACAGGTAACCGTGATGGAGTCCCAGGATCGCAAAAGAGCTCCATCATGGACCGAACGGGAGGTACGGGATCTGCTCGCCATATGGGGAGATGAATCAGTGCTAGCTGAACTCCGTAGCAGTAAACGAAATGGCAAAATATTAGAAAAGGTCTCCAAGGCCATGAAGGACAGAGGCCATAACAGGGACGCACAGCAGTGCCACGTGAAAATTAAGGAGCTAAGGCAAGCCTACCACAAAGCCAGAGAGGCAAACGGAAGGTCCGGGGCAGAACCGCAAACATGCCGCTTCTACGCGGAGCTGCATGCCATGCTAGGGGGTGCAGCCACCACTACCCCAACCATGTGCTATGACTCCTTCACTGGAGAAACACACAGGGAAGCGGGTTCGGGGTACGAGGAAGATGAGGATGAAGATAATGTAGATAGCTCACAGCAGCAAGGAAGCGGAGAAACCGGTTTCCCCAACAGCCAGGATATGTTTATCACCCTGGACCTGGAACCAGTAACCCCCGAACTCACCCAAGGTGAGTGTACCTTTGTAAATATTACACATGGTTTAAAAGCAAGCGTGTTTAATGATTAATGATTAATTTGCCCTGGCAATCGCGGCCAGTACAGCTACTGGAAAAGTCTGTTAACGTGTATGGGGATGGAGTGGAAATCCTCCAGGGACATCTCCAGAAAGCTCTCCTTCATGTACTCCCAAAGCCTTTGCAAAAGGTTTCTGGGGAGGGCTGCCTTATCCCGTCTGCCATGGTAGGACACTTTACCACGCCAGGCCAGTAGCACGTAGTCTGGAATCATCGCATAACAAAGCATGGCAGCGTATGGTCTCGGTGTTTGCTGGCATGCAGACAACATCCATTCCTTATCGCTCTTTGTTATCCTCAGGAGAGGTCACCTGGTTGAAATGGGGCGATTTTATTAAGGGGACATTCAGAGGTGCCCCTTCCTGCTCTGCTGAACAGAAATGTTCCCCGCTGTTAGCCACGTGGTGGGGGAGAGGGGTGAAGTGATCATCCCCAATAATTGGGTGTGGGGGGGAGGGGGCTTAGTTGGGTTTGTGCTGCATGTTAACACGGAAACCCCAGCCCCTCCTTTTACATTGCAAACCCATTTTAAATGGCCAGCCCAACGGGTGCTTGGTATGGGAAATGAGGGCGCTACTGTTTGAAACCATTCTCACATGTTAAGAAGGTTAAAAAAGCCAAAAGACTGTGGCTTACCATGGCTGCCTGCAAGCCGAAATCTGTTGCCTGGCACTGCGTGAGTGATCTCTCACACCAAACCGGCATGCCCTCAATGTAAGAGGAAAAATGCGACCTTGTAACGAAAGCACATGTGCTGTGTAATGTGAACAGCGAAATTTAACGTGAAAGAGTGTACCCATTGTTCTCTAAAATGTGTCTTTTTTAACCACCTCTCCCTTCTCCTCCACCAGCTGCAAATGTTTCTCCTTCACAGAGGCTAGTGAAGATTAGAAGGAGAAAACGGCGGACTCGGGATGATATGTTCACGGAGCTCCAGATGTCCTCCCACGCTGACAGAGCACAGCAGAATGCGTGGAGGCAGTCAATGTCAGAGTGCAGAAAAGCACAATATGAACGAGAGGAGAGGTGGCGGGCTGAATCGCGGGATGAACAGAGCAAGTGGCGGGCTGAAGATGATAGGTGGCGTCAGCTTGCAGACAGAAGGCAAGAGTCGATGCTCCAGCTGCTGGAGCATCAAACTGATATGCTCCAGCGTATGGTTGAGCTGCAGGAAAGGCAGCAGGAGCAGAGACCGCCGCTACAGTCCCTGTGTAACCAACAGCCCTCCTCCCCAAGTTCCATAGCCTCCTCACCCAGATGCCCAAGAACACAGTTACCTTGGCAATTATCCCCCTAGTTGTGTGATGAATTAATAAAGAATGCATGAATGTGAAGTAACAATGACTTTATTGCCTCTGCAAGCGGTGCTCGAAGGGGGGAGGGGAGGGTGGGGTGGTTGGTTTACAGGGAAGTAGAGTGAACCGGGTGTAGGGGGGCGGAGGGTTCATCAAGGAGAAACAAACAGAAGTTTCACACCGTAGCCTGGCCAGTAACAAAACTCGTTTTCAAAGCTTCTCTGATGCTCACCGCGCCCTGCTGTGCTCTTCTAACCGCCCTGGTGTCTGGCTGCGCGTAATCAGCGGCCAGGCGATTTGCCTCAACCTCCCACCCCACCATAAATGTCTCCCCCTTACTCTCACAGATATTGTGGAGCGCACAGCAAGCAGCAATAACAATGGGGATATTCTTTTGGCTGAGGTCTGAGCGAGTCAGTAAGCTGCGCCAGCGCGCTTTTAAACGTCCAAATGCACATTCCACCACCATTCGGCACTTGCTCAGCCTGTAGTTGAACAGGTCCTGACTACTGTCCAGGCTGCCTGTGTACGGCTTCATGAGCCATGGCATTAAGGGGTAGGCTGGGTCCCCAAGGATCACGATAGGCATTTCAACATCCCCAACGGTTATTTTCTGGTCCGGGAAGAAAGTTCCTTCCTCCAGCTTTCGAAACAGACCAGAGTGCCTGAAGACGCGAGCATCATGTACCTTTCCCGGCCATCCCACGTTGATGTTGGTGAAACGTCCCTTGTGATCCACCAGGGCTTGCAGCAGCATTGAAAAGTACCCCTTGCGGTTTATGTACTCGGTGGCTTGGTGCTCCGGTGACAAGATAGGGATATGGGTTCCGTCTATCGCCCCACCACAGTTAGGGAATCCCATTGCAGCAAAGCCATCCACTATGGCCTCCACGTATCCCAGAGTCACTACCCTTATATCAGCAGGTCTTTGATTGCCCTGGCAACTTGGATCAGAGCAGCCCCCACAGTAGATTTGCCCACTCCAAATTGATTCCCGACTGACCGGTAGCTGTCTGGCGTTGCAAGCTTCCACAGGGCTATCACCACTCGCTTCTCAACTGTGAGGGCTGCTCTCATCCTGGTATTCTGGCGCTTCAGGGCAGGGGAAAGCAAGTCACAAAGTTCCATGAAAGTGCCCTTACGCATGCGAAAGTTTCGCAGCCACTGGGAATCGTCCCACACCTGCAGCATGATGCAGTCCCACCAGTCTGTGCTTGTTTCCCGGGCCCAGAATCAGCGTTCCACGGCATGAACCTGCCCCAGTAACACCATGATTTGCACATTGCTGGGGCCTGTGCCTTGTGAGAGGTCTATGTCCATGTCAATTTCCTCATCACTCTCGTCGCCGCGCTTCAATCGCCTCCTCGGCTGGTCCTGGTTTTGCTTTGGCATGTCCTGGCTCTGCATATACTCCAGGACAATGCGCATGGTGTTCATAGTGCTCATAATTGCCGCGGTGATCTGAGCGGGCTCCATGATCCCAGTGCTATGGCATCTGGTCTGAAAAAAGGCGCGAAACTAGTATCTGACGGACGGAGGAAGGGAGGGAGGGAGGGAGGGGCGAGTGACGACATGGCGTACAGGTACAGGGAATTAAAATCAACAAAGGTGGCTGTGCATCAGGGAGAAACACAAACAACTGTCACACAGAATGCCCCCCCCCCAAAGATTGAACTCAAAACCCTGGGTTTAGCAGGCCGTTGATTTCACGGAGGGAGGGGGAAGCAAATGAATACAGAACAAATCTATTATTTACATCTTAAGCTGGCAGACGACAGTGCAGCATGACTGATAGCCCTCGGCATCTTCTGGGTCCTTGGGAGAAAATACTCAGCGCTTGGCAGAAAATAGCATACTACGACTGATAGCCATCATCGTCAAGACAGTTCGATAGGACTGAGCATGTCTGCCCAGGTGCCCATGATTGACAGCCACTGCAGTACGATGACGATAGATACCAGTCGTAATATACCATCTTCTACCAAAAGGCAAGGGGCTGCTGCTGTGTGCAATGCAGCCCCACGTCTGCCAGCCCCACGTCTGCCAGCACCCAGATCGCCGATGAAGGCTACCAGTCATACTGCACCGTCTACTGCCAAAAGGCAATTAGCTGCTGCTGTGTAGCAATGCAGTACCACGTCTGCCGGCATCCAGAGGACATATGGTGACGGTGAGCTGAGCTGAGCTGAGCGGGCTCCATGCTCGGTGTGGTATGTTGTCTGCACAGGTAACCCAGGTAAAAAGGCGCGAATCGATTGTCTGCCGTTGCTCTGACGGAGGGTGAGGTGCCTGACGACATGTACCCAGAACCCCCCGCGACACTGTTTTGCATCATTCAGGCATTGGGATCTCAACCCAGAATTCCAATGGGCGGTGGAGACTGCGGGAACTGTGGGATAGCTACCCACAGTGCAACGCTCTGGAAGTCGACACTAGCCTTGGTACTGTGGACGCGATCCGCCGACTTAATGCACTTAGAGCATTTTATGTGGGGACACACACAATCGGCTGTACACAACCGATTTCTATAAAACTGGCTTCTATAAATTCGACCTAATTTCGTAGTGTAGACATACCCTAATTGACAGAAGAATTCTTCTGTCGACTATCACTGTCTACCCCAGGGGTTAGGTTGATTTAGCTATGTCTGTCTGGGTGAGGATTTTTTCACACCTCTGAGAGACATAGCTATGCTGATATAAGTTCCAACTGTAGACCAGCTCTGAGAACTCCTTAGGCCTTGTCTACATGAGACAGTTGTACTGGTTTAACTTGTTTTTTTTTTTAAAAGCAGTTCAATAAACAGGTACAAATGTCTGTATGGAGTCTTTTATTTCTATTTAAAAATAACATTTTGGTTTAGATTAAGGGTATGTCTGTACTACAGGATTACTCCGATTTTACAGAATTTGATTTTTGGGATCATATTGTATAAAGTCGAGTGCATGCGGCCACACTAAGCACATTAATTCGGCGGTGTGCGTCCATAGTACCGAGGCTAGCGTCGACTTCTGGAGTGTTGCACTGTGGGTAGCTATCCCATAGTTCCTGCAGTCTCCCCCATCCATTGGAATTCTGGGTTGAGATCCCAATGCCTGATGGGGCAAAAAACATTGTCGCTGGTGGTTCTGGGTACAGCCTCCCCACTCCCTCCATGAAAGCAACGGCAGACAACTGTTTCGCGTCTTTTTTCCTGGGTGAACTGTGCAGACGCCATACCACGGCAAGCATGGAGCCCGCTCAGCTCAAGACAGCAGTCATGAACATTGTAAACACCTCGTGCATTATCGTGCAGTTTATGCTGAACCAGAACCTGAAAAACCAGGCGAGGAGGAGGTGGTGACGGCAGCGGGGGGACGACGAGAGTGATGAGGACATGGACACAGAATGCTCTCAAACTGCGGGCCCCAGTGCATTGGAGATCATGGTGTTAATGGGGCAGGTTCTAGCCGTGGAATGCTGATTCTGGGCCCAGGAAACAAGCACAGACTGGTGGGACCGCATAGTGTTGCAGGTCTGGGACGATTCCCAGTGGCTGCGTAACTTTCACATGCGTAAGGGCACTTTCATGGAACTTTGTGACTTGCTTTCCCCTGCCCTGAAGCGCCAGAATACTAAGATGGGAGCAGCCCTCACAATTGAGAAGCGAGTGGCAATAGCCTTGTGGAAGCTTGCAACGCCAGACAGCTACCGGTCAGTCGGGAATCAATTTGGAGTGGGCAAATCTACTGTGGGGGCTGCTGTGATCCAAGTTGCCAGGGCAATGAGAGACCTGGTGATATCAAGGGTAGTGACTCTGGGAAACGTGCAGGCCATAGTGGATGGCTTTGCTGCAATGGGATTCCCAAACTGTGGTGGGGCCATAGACGGAACCCATATCCCTATCTTGGCACCGGAGCACCAGGGTACCCAGTACGTAAACCACAAGGGGTACTTTTCAATGGTGCTGCAAGCACTGGTGGATCACAAGGGACGTTTCACCAACATCAACGTGGGATGGCTGGGAAGGGTTCATGACACTTGCGTTTTCAGGAACACTAATCTGTTTAAACGGCTGCAGCAAGGGATTTACTTCCCAGACCAGAAAATAACAGTTGGGGATGTTGAAATGCCTATAGTTATCCTTGGGGACCCAGCCTACCCCTTAATGCCATGGCTCATGAAGCCATACACAGGCAGCCTGGACAGTAGTCAGGAGCTGTTCAACTATAGGCTGAGCAAGTGCATAATGGTGGTAGAATGTGCATTTGGACATTTAAAGGGTCGCTGGTGCATGTTACTGACTCGCTCAGACCTCAGCCAAACCAATATTCCCATTGTTATTGCTCCTTGCTGTGTGCTCCACAATCTCTGTGAAAGTAAGGGGGAGACCTTTATGGCGGGATGGGAGGTTGAGGCAAATCGCTTGGCCGCTGATTACGTGCAGCCAGACACCAGGGCAATTAGAAGAGCACACCAGGAAGCGCGGATCATCAGAGAAACTTTGAAAACCAGTTTCATGACTGGCCAGGCTACAGTTTGAAACTTCTGTTTGTTTCTCCTTAATGAAAACCCGCCCTCTTGATTGACTTGTTCCCTGTAAGAAACCCACCCTCCCCCCTTCGATCACAGCTTGCTTTCAAAGGAAATAAAGTCAATATCCTTTAAAAATCATGTATTCTTTATTAATTGATTATAAACATAGGGAGAGAACTGACTAGGTAGCCCGGGTGGGGTTTGGGAGGAGCGGAGGAGGGAAGGAAAAGGTCACTTTAAAAGTTCAAAATAATGACAGCCTTTTGCTTGGGCTGTCCACTGGGGTGGAGTGGCAGGGTGCACGGAGCCTCCCCCCCGCCCCGCATTCTTGGGTGTCTGGGTGAGGACGCTATGGAACATGGTGAGGGGGGAAGGCAGTTATACAGGGGCTGCAGCGGCACTCTGTGATCCTGCTGCCGTTCCTGAAGCTCCACCAGACGCCGGAGCATGTCCATTTGATCACGCAGCAGCCCCAGCGTTGCATCTTGCCTCCTCTGATCTTCCTGCTGCCACCTCTCATCTCGAGCGTCTCTCCTCTCCTCACGTTCGTCCCTCCTCTCCTCATGTTCATCCCTCCTGGCCTCGCGTGCATCCCTCCTGTCCTCACGTTCACTGGCAGCTTTCCTGTACTGTGATACCATGTCCTTCCACTCATTCAGATGAGCTCTTTCATTGCGAGTCGATTCCATGATCTCAGAGAAAATTTTGTCTTGCGTCCATTTTTTCCACAGCCTTATCTGAGATAGCCTTCGGGACGGAGGAGGGAGGCTTGAAAAATTTGCAGCTGCGGGAGGGAAAAAAGGGAGAGAAGTATTTTAAAAGATACATTTTACAGAACAATGCATATACTCTTTCATGGTGAAAAACCCTATTCACATTACATAGCACATGTGATTTTGGTACAAGGTCGCATTTTGCATCTTAATATTGAGTGCCTGCGGCTTTGGTGTTAGAGATCACAGACGCAGGTCCGGGCAACAGAAGTCGGCTTGCATGCGGCCAGGGTAAGCCATTGTCTTTCGGCTTCTGTAACCTTCCTAAAAGCAGCGCCCTCCTTTCCCACATACCAAGCAAAGCCCGTTGAGTGGGAGGTTGTGGAATCGCCATCTCTGGAGATATTTAAGAGTAGGTTAGATAAATGTCTATCAGGGATGGTCTAGACAGTATTTGGCCCTGCCATGAGGGCAGGGGACTGGACTTGATGACCTCTCGAGGCCCCTTCCAGTCCTAGAATCTATGAATCTATGAGTGCTGCAGTTTTCGTGTTAACGTGCAGCAGCAGCAGCAGCAGCAGCAGAAACCAAACTAACCCCCCCCATCCAATTCTCTGGGATGATCGCTTAACCCCTCCCCCCACCGCGTGGCTGGTATCAGGGAAGATCCCTGCTAGCCAAACGCGAACAGCTCAGCGCCAATGCCCCCCCCCCGTCCCATCGCTTGGCTAACTGCAGGGAAGGATTTCTTTTCAGCCACAGGCAAACAGCCCAGTAGGAACGGCCACCTCTGAATATCCTCTTAATTAAATTCCCGTATTTCAACCAGGTTACCATGAACAATATCACTCTCCTGAGGATAACACAGAGAGATAAAGAACGGATGTTGCTTGAATGCCAGCAAACACCGGGACCATACGCTGCCAGCCTTTGTCATGCAATGATACTAGATTACTTGCAACTAGCATGGCGTGGTCAAGTGTCCTACCGTGGAGGACGGAATAAGGCTTCTGGAGTACCTCCAGGAGAGCTTCATGGAGATGTCCCTGGAGGATTTCCGCTCCATCCCCAGACACATTAGCAGACTTTTCCAGTAGCTGTACTGGCCGCGAATGCATCCCAAGTCCATGGGGCAAATTAATCATTAAAAATGCTTGCTTTTAAACCATGTTTTATATTTACAGAGGTACACTCACCAGAGGTCCCTTCCATGGCTTCATGGTCTGGGATACCGCCTTGGGAGGGTTGGGAGGGTGCTTTAGTCAGGCTGAGAAAAAGATCCTGGCTGTTGGGGAGAACGGTGTGCTGTGTGCTCTCTGCAAGCTCCTCCTCCTCCTCCTCCTCATCTTCCCTGTCTGCAAAATCCTCAGGCATGGCTGAGATTACCTCCTCCTCGGAATCCACGGTCAGGGGTGGGGTAGTGGTGGCGCCCCGCCCCTAGAATTGCATGCACCTCAGCGTAGAAGCGGCATTTCTGTGGCTTTGACCCGGACCTTCCATTTGCTTCTTTGGTTTTCTGGTAGGCTTGTCTGAGCTCCTTAAATTTCACGCAGCACTGATATGAGTCCCTATTGTGGCCTCTCTCCATCATGCCCTTGGAGATTTTTTCAAATGTTTTGGCATTTCGTCTTTTGGAACGTAGTTCTGCTAGCACGGAACCTTCTCCCCATATAGTGATCAGATCCAGTACCTCCCATACAGTCCACGGTGGAGCTCTTTTTCGATTCTCGGACTGCATGGTTACCTGTGCTGATGAGCTCTGCGTGGTCATCTGTGCTCTCCATGCGGGACAAACAGGAAATGAAATTCAAAAGTTCGCGGGGCTTTTCCTGTCTACCTGGCCAGTGCATCCGAGTTCAGATTGCTGTATAGAGAGGCCACAATGGTACACTGTGGGATAGCTCCTGGAGGCCAATACCATCGAATTGCGTCCACACTAACTCTAATTCAAACCGGCAATGTCGATTTCGGTGCTACTCCCCTCATCGGGGAGGAGTACAGAAATTGATTTTAAGAGCCCTTTATGTCGAAGTAAATGGCTTGGTTGTGTGGACGGGTGCAGGGTTAATTCGATTTAACGCTGCTAAATTCGACCTACAGTCATAGTGCAGACCAGGCCTATGTCAATTAGAAACAGGTTTAAACTACACCTAAATAAACCAATTTTACAAAAGCAAGGCTGTTCATACAGGGATGACACTGGTTTAACTAAATTAATTTTAAAACTAATTCAGGTTAAACTGGCATGACTTGCATGAAAGCCCTAGTAGTAGATATGGCTGGATACAGTAGCATAAAGATTCTTTCTTTCACTGGACTCCTTTTGGTTTATTCCTGCCATCCTTTTTCACATAAGTGCTGGAACTAGGGGTTCTGAGGATGTTGCCGCCAGGGCCGGCGCTAGGTTTTTTGCCGCCCCAAGCAAAAAAAAAAACAACAACAACAACTCTGAGAGCACAACTGTGCTAAAGCAAAAAAACAAAAAACAAACAAACAAAAAAACAACGGAATGTTGCCCCTGGAATTCTGTCGCCCTTGGTGCTTGATTTGCTGGTGCCTAGAGCCGGCCATGGTTGCCGCACTCCATGGCTTGCAGTGGTTTCCATTATATTCAGGCTTTACTGTTTGGTTCAATGGCCCTTAGCACCCCCACTATACACATTGTTCCAGCACCACTGCTTATTTATGCTGAGTAGTAACTCACTCTGCAAGCAGTTCCATTGAATTAGGTCCCAAGGCTGTAACGTTGAAATCCTGCTGGATGTAGCAGGAATCTCTATGATGCTTCTTAGTTACGCATTTCAGTAAAGAAATGTTAAATGTGTACACTAAAAATGTGTCTCAGTATAAGCAAGCAAGTGTAAGGAGGGGCTGAATGAACTCCCCTGACATCTAGTTATGAGCTGGGGAAAAAGCCTTTGGGAGCAGACAGTGTTTGCATAGACATGCCTACTAAGCCTAGGGGTGAGGGGAGATGGAGCTGCTCTGCCAAAATGATCAATTTTGGCTGGTTTTGGGTTACAAATCACTCTAGTATTTGAAATCGGGGTGATGGAATGTTGTTATCCTTATTGCATGAGTAAAGGGCAGCAGAACGGTGCTTACCATGCCTGACTGGGTGGGAGGGTGTCACCCTAAACTGAACCTCACTTGCTAAGCAGGGGATAAGGATGCCAAATCCCACTGGATGGAGGAGTGGGTAGGGATAGGTGTTTTTATCCGCTGGTGTAGATTCTGCCTAGTGAGCATTAGCTGCTATTTGACATGACTCTCTCCAGCATTTAAAGAGAGAGAGACAATTATGTCTACACTACGAGAGTAGTTCAATTTTACTTAAATCGAATATGTGGAATCGATATTACAAAATTGAATGTGTGTGTCCACACTAAGGACAGTAATTCGACTTTGTGAGTCCACACTAATGGGGAAAGCGTCGACACTGGAAGCGGTGCACTGTGGCCAGCTATCCCACAGTTCCCGCAGTCCCCGCTGCCCATTGGAATTCTGGGTCGAGCCGCCAATGCCTTCTGGGGAAAAAAATGTGTCGAGGGTGCTTTTGGGTAACTGTCGTCATCCGTCCGTCACTCCCGCCCTCCCTCCCTGAAAGCGCCGGTGGGAAATCAGTTCGCGCACTTTTCTGGTCAGTGACAGCGCGGACGCCACAGCACTGCGAGCATGGAGCCCGCTGCGACCATTGCTGCAGTTATGGCCGTTGTCAACACCTCGCAGCTTATCATCCACCTTTCCCAGAGGCAGATGCAGAGAAATCAGGCGAGGAGGCTATGGCAGCGCGGTGAGGGCCTGAAGTCTGAGAGTGGCACAGACCAGTCACAAAGCACGGGACCCAGCGCCGAGGACATCACGGTGGCAATGGATCATGTTGATGTTGTGCAACGGCGATTCTGGGCCCGGGAAACAAGCACGGACTGGTGGGACTGCATAGTGCTGCAGGTCTGGGATGAATCCCAGTGGCTGCGAAACTTTCGCATGCGGAAGGGGACTTTCATGGAACTTTGTGAGTTGCTGTCCCCTGCCCTGAAGCGCAATGACACCCGGATGCGAGCAGCCCTGACTGTCCAGAAGCGAGTGGCCATAGCCCTCTGGAAGCTTACAACGCCAGACAGCTACCGGTCAGTTGCGAACCACTTTGGCGTGGGCAAATCTACCGTGGGGGTTGTTGTCATGCAAGTAGCCAACGCAATCGTTGAGGTACTGCTCTCAAAGGTAGTGACCCTGGGAAACGTGCAGGTCATCATAGATGGCTTCGCCGCGATGGGATTCCCAAACTGCGGTGGGGCTATAGATGGAACTCACATCCCTATCCTGGGACCGGACCACCAGGCCAGCCAGGACATTAACAGAAAGGGCTACTTTTCAATGGTGCTGCAAGCACTGGTGGACCATAGGGGACGTTTTACAAACATCAACGTCGGATGGCCGGGCAAGGTTCATGACGCTCGTGTTTTCAAGAACTCTGGTCTGTTTAGACGGCTGCAGGAAGGTATTTACTTCCCGGACCACAAAATAACTGTTGGGGATGTGGAGATGCCGATAGTCATCCTCGGGGACCCAGCCTACCCGCTAATGCCCTGGCTCATGAAGCCCTATACTGGCGCCCTGGACACTGAAAAAGAACTCTTCAACCACCATCTGAGCAAGTGCAGAATGGTGGTGGAGTGTGCTATTGGCCGTCTCAAGGGGAGATGGAGAAGCTTACTGACTCGCTGTGATCTCAGCGAAACCAATATCCCCATTGTTATAGCAACTTGCTGTGTGCTCCACAATCTCTGTGAGAGCAAGGGGGAGACCTTTGTGGCAGGGTGGGAGGTTGAGGCAAATAGCCTGGCTGCTGATTACGCCCAGCCAGACAGCCGGGCGATTAGAAGAGCCCAGCGGGACACGCTGTGCATCCGGGAGGCTTTGAAAGCTAGGTTCCTGAGTGAGCAGGGTAACCTGTGACTTTTAAGTTTGTGTACAGAGAAGCTGAACCTGCCCCCGTTTCTTTACCCACTAAATGTTCAGTATCCTCTCCAGTTACATACCCCGTTCCCCCCATTCCAACACACGTTTAAAAAGAAATTCACTTCAATTTTGTTAATGAACACCGTTTTCTTTATTACTGTTTTCGCGTGAATGTTTTAAACCTGGGACGCAGACTGTGGTGGGGAGCGGGTGTAGTGTAGTGATGCAAATGACGGTTCTAAACTCCAGGAATGACAGTCTCCGCAGGGGTGGACTGGTTGTTTGAACGGAGCCTGCCACCCCTCCTGATCGGGACTGTGTGTGTGGGGGGGCTATGTGACTTTGTGGCAGGGGGAGGATGGTTACAGATCCCCTGCTGCGTGGCTCTGTGATCCAGGATAAGGACCGCTGCATAAGATCTGTAACTGCCCTCCCCTGCCACAAAGACACAGAGCAACCCCCCTCCCCCACAGAACATGAAAACCACCTCCCAGACTGACCAGGGTAACTAGTGACTGCACTGTGTATGTGCCCTGCTGCTGAACCTGCCCCCGCCTCTGTACCCTGCTAAAGGTGACTGTCCTGTCCAATTACCAACCCCTTTCCCCCCCTTCAGACAGACTCTCCTCCAAAAGAACATGATGGAAACAGTAATTAACAGAAACATATTTTTTATTAGCAACTACACATGAAACTGGGGGGTGAAACTTGGACGGGGGCTTGGGTGAGGCGGGAAGGAAAGGACTTGTCAAATTTTGGGGAATGAGAGCCTTCTAGTACTGGAGCAGTCTGCAGGGGTGGAGTGAGAGTTTTCACGGACTCTGCCGCCCCTTCTTCTTTGGACTTTGGGTGAGGGGGGTATGGGACTTGGTGGCGGGGGAGGGCGGTTA
>NW_020664909.1:4638272-4703034 GCF_002925995.2 Terrapene triunguis | reverse complement strand
GGGGCTTTTCCTGTGTGGCTGGTCAGAGCATCCGAGCTCGGACTGCTGTCCAGAGCGTCAACAGAGTGGTGCACTGTGGGATAGCTCCCGGAGCTATTAGCGTCGATTTCCATCCACACCTAGCCTAATTCGATATGGCCATGTCGAATTTAGCGCTACTCCCCTCGTTGGGGAGGAGTACAGAAGTCGAATTTAAGAGACCTCTATGTCAAACTAAATAGCTTCGTGGTGTGGACGGGTGTAGGGTTAATTCGATGTAACGGCGCTAAATTCGACATAAACGCCTAGTGTAGACCAGGCCTTAGTTTAAAACAGTTTTATGTAAACAGAACATGGTGGTGAAACAAAATACTTAAAAAAAAAAGAATGAAATCAGTTCACAAATTTTGATTTTGTTGAAGTAAGTATTGTATGTGCACTAGGACAGTGTTTTCCAAACTTGTGCCAGCTGAGCACAGATCAGGAAAATGGAACCAATCACATCTCCCTTCAATCCCGCCATGTGTTTTTAAAGTGAATGGTCACTCAGCATATACTGTGTAGACCTTTGTGATACGTCTCCCCTCCTTTCTTATACGTTTTGATCAGTGGAACAGTAACACTTAAAGTACCTTAACTGCCATATAAGTAGTTGCCATTTGAAATAAATGGGACAGTTGACACCTCAGAGCCATTATTCCAGGCTCTCTGCAAACTCAGACAGACATTGCTCCATCAGTTGCACTTGAGTCACAGTTGATTTCCCTCCACACACACACACACACACACACACACACACACACACACACACACACACACACACACACACACACACCATAACAGCTAGAATTTAGGTTTTTTCCCCCAAACAAAGGCTGAGACTGAAGAACAATTGAGAACCCACTATCAACAAGATACATCTGACATTCTTTCAGATGTTTAGTTCTTACTAATATTACATCTGTGTAGAAGTGGAACCAATTCAATTAATATTGTGCATCAATAGAATATATAGCAATGTAAATTTGGGGAAATAGGAAACACCTGATTGGCATGAACTGTATAAACTCTGCTGCATATACATTGTGACAGAGATAACAACAGTACTCCTTTGCAAATGTCTTTTCTCATTCATTTTATGGCACTTTGCATCACAATATAATTATGTATAATTGCTTGAAAAAGCACTTACACATCTAGTCCCCTTGGGGTGCAACTTTGTGAGAAGCATCGCATGGTCAGTGTTTGACTAAGGAGTGAAGTTATCTGCACCAGTACATGGTGTTCTCAAAGACTGGAAACATTTGCAATGCCTCCCACAGGAGTGAACTCCACTGTAGGGGGCTATATCCTACATACTTTTAATCCAAATTTAAAACCTCATTATCTGCCACCTCCTGTACTTACATGTCCCCTACCCTGTTATCTAAGAAAATGTTTCTGATCAATTTCGTTTACTTTATACTTCTACAATGCCTGCCATCAAGTTTCTCGAAATGATTTACAGAACTAATTGATTTTCACAGCACCTTCCATTTCATAGATGGGGAAAATGAGGAATACAGAAATGGACTGACCTGCTCAAGGGCACAGAACAATTCTGTGACAGATCCAGGAATGAAACCCATGTCCTCTACATCAGTGCTTCTTAAAGCCGGTCCGCCGCTTTTTCAGGGAAAGCCCCTGTCAGGCCGGGCCGATTTGTTTACCTGCTGCATCTGCAGGTTTGGCCGATTGCGGCTCCCACTGGCTGCGGTTCGCCATCCCAGGCCAATGGAGGCTGTGGGAAGTGGCATGGGTGAGGGATGTGCTGGCCGCCCTTCCCCCAGCCCCCATTGGCCTGGAGCGGAGAACTGCGGCCAGTGGGAGCCGCAATCGGCCGAACCTGTGGACACGGCAGGTAAACAAACCGGCCCAGACCATCGGGGGCTTTCCCTGAAAAAGCGGCAGCCCGACTTTGAGAAGCACTGCTCTACATCAACCACTAGACCATACTCCCTCTCCTTCTTCTCTTTAGATAAATGACCATTCTCCCCTTTCTCTCTGCTCACAAAGAATAACACTGGTCGTCTGGGTTACCTGATGTCCCATTTATGGTTTTTGAGATTGGCTGAATTGTCCTTACTAGAGCTGGGTGAATTTTTTTGGGTGAGTAGTTGATTCCTCAAAAAAAAAAAAAATTGTTTTTGGTTGAGCCAAAACTATTTGTGGATTGGACGCACACAGTTTTGGAAACTTACAAAACCACAAGAGGAGGTGGTGGTGCTGCTGCCATTGCCGCACTTACACACACACCTCCAATACCAATTTATAACCTTAAGCCCAGTGGTTAGGCCACTCAGCTGGGATGTGGGAGGGCCAGGTTTGAATCCTTACTCCAGTGGGGAGGACCCCAAAATTCACTTTTTTGATTAACCAGAAATGTTCAGATTTGGTTTGATCCAAACTGATTTATTTATTTTGTGGAACTGCCATGAACCTGAAAAATCATTTATTCACCAGCTCTAATCTTTGCTCTCTTTTTTGGAAGGTTCTTTCTTGACTGAATTGGGGACTGGGTCTTCTCAGTTTAGTAGTTCTCAAGTGTGTGGAACGATCTCCCTGAGATGGTCAGCTGGAGACCCTCCACAGCTAAAATCTTGGTTCCGGGTCTTTCTATTCCAGTCAGTCCATCCTTGACCATTTAAATCACCCTTCTTTATTACCCCTTCCAAGCATGTGGATTTTCTTGTTTTGCCCATATTTGTCATTTGTGAGGAACAGCCAGTATCATCAAAGCCAGAATGATGGCAATCACTGTTCATCTTGTTCTATGGTCCATGCATGCAGATGCTTTTTAGGTATTTTATAAAATCCTAAAATAATGAATAATACACCAACATTTATAATATGAATGGCATAACATGTACTGTAAGGCATGATCTATTTGTATGGCATTCAGACCCAACAGTGAGTAGTAAATTATCAATGTTTAAGCAGAGAGATGGTGGGGTTTTTAATATTATTATTTGTGTGTTACCTCAGCAGTCTGAATCTTTGGTTCAGAAAACTCAACTTGACAGTAGGTTGAAATGTTCAAACTTTAGAGGCATGTAACATTTTACAGCAGTTCTTTTGCACTGGTACAAAAATAAGCAACAGCTAGAATAGAAGCATGAGCTGAAAGCATGCCTTGCAGTGGCACACACAATTCTTTATTTCTGACTTGTGGTCAAAATGTCCTGTCCTGCAGAAGTACCTCTCGGAGGGAGGTAGGAATGGAAGGATGTGTCCAGGAGAATCCCCATGCAGAGTCATCTTGGGATGATTCTGTGGGAAAATTGAAGGGGTTTGCTCCTCTCCCCCACAGTACAGTCATCAGAAGCCACGGGTTCTATATAAATCCTGGGGAATTTAGAGGAGGCCGAGGCCATCTGCATGGTGTCTCTGTGCAGGCTAAGATACTCCCACTTGATCCTATGCTGTGTGGCTCCATTGCAGCTGCTCTGGCAAAAGATTCCTTAGTGACAGCTGCCCTAGGGCACAGCTTTTAAATAGGTGTTTCCCAGTGTGGATAGGGTAACTGGAAAGTTAATTCATGGTGGGGACGAGAACAATGTGCACTCTGCTCCTCACATGCCCCAGCTGTGGCTCTCCCATAACAATGGAGCAGAGTGTCGCACAGACAGTGGGCATCCTGTTCTTGTTGAGATGGGGCAGATCCATGTGAAGGGCACCTCTCTTAACTGCCCTAATGTATCTGAGCTGCTTATTCCACAGTATTATAGCTCAGTGAATTCTAAGCATTTCCCCCCTTATGATATAACTACCAATCAATATATTATTGCTTTAGCATTACTAAACTATGGATAGATTGGGCAACTGATAAGATAAAGTAGGTTTGTGTATAGCAAGGCCATTATCAACAGGAGTCAGTCAGAACTGTATGTCAATCTTTGTGCCATCCTGTCAAACTAACACTAACAACCAAACCAGTTCAGGCTGCAGTCTGCCAGATGTCAAACTACATGAGTAACAGCTCCTTATATATATTCTGACAGTGCGAATGGGAAACATCCTGGTGGCTGCAGGGGAGGGGGGAAATATCAACATTGATAAAGTCAATTCTGACTTTTGGCCAAGATGTCTACAATCCCAAACAGAGCACTCAGTGTAGATATGGGAATGATTTCACTGCCAAGCCTTAGCTATTAATACTACTTACAACAATCATATCATTCTAATCAGCATTGCTTTGCGTTAACTTGATTTCAAGCCTATTCCTCTGTCTCCCCACATTCTGGAATTTACACAACATGTTGGAACACTTATCTCTGTGTGGTCTTTGTGATGCATTGTATTGAGTTAAGCACTACTTGGGGGGAGCACTCTGAGGAAATGACTTCTTCTCAAGCTAAGGACCCCTCATCTTGACTATCCAGTTCTTTTCATGATTAGATCTAATGATGGGCCTGGTCCAAGGCCTCCAAATCTTAATAATCTCTAGCTTTGAAGTTCAGATCCAGAACTGCAATCCATGTTTCTACAGCAGGCAGATCTAAACCCCAGGACCCAACACCCCCATACTTTGTGGCTCGGGCCAGTCTTCACTTTGTTCTTGCAAGTTTGACCTATCTCCATGTCACATGATTTTATGAAGCACAGCCCCTTTCATTTACA
Organism: Terrapene triunguis; assembly: GCF_002925995.2. Classification (NCBI taxonomy): domain Eukaryota; kingdom Metazoa; phylum Chordata; order Testudines; family Emydidae; genus Terrapene; species Terrapene triunguis. Next base: position 4,698,396 of record NW_020664909.1, on the reverse strand, counting down.
AATTCTCACAACTTCAAAATTTCGGGTTCAGATCAGGCTGCTAATAACCAAACGTTGGGACCATCTGGTGGTGGTTTAGCTTTTGTTAAGAGTTGGTAATCTCAGTCCAGATCCAAGTGGATGAGTATTACCCGACAGACATCACTGGTATCAAAATTAGAACCAAATGGCCCTCACATTGTAGCAGCCTCAGGGCACAGACAAAGATTGAATGAACTAGAGGCTGTACTATCCTTTAGGGGCCTAATCCAATGCTCAGTGACATGATTAGAAAGACTCCCACTGACATCATTGGGAGCTGGGTTGAACTTGGAGGTTGTTCTTCTAGATCAGGGTTAAAGTGTACTGGCAAGACAGTGCGGGGTATAGGCAGTAGCAATGCAAACCTATTCTGTAGCTTGGATACATACAGGACTCCAGTCTCCAAGGTTGCTAGCCTGGTACTTTTTACCAGTATTTTATTTGTTTGTGGTGTTTTGTTGTGTAATTCACCATCTCAAAAGCAGAGGAGAACCCATCCCGTGTGCACGGATCTGTATCTCAGCGCCTTTTAGAACTCTGACTCTCCCTGACACCACCAGGTGAACAGAGTCTAACATGCTAATGATGGGATGGCAACTGTGCAAAGTCCCTCAAGGATATGTATGCATTTAAAGAACCCATTCATCACAACCGTCTGACATGGGCATGTATAGAGGATTGTGCTGTTGTTTCAGATTCCAGTCAGACAGCACCATCACTCCATGTTTCCACCCATCTGAGTAACAAATTAGTGACGAGTACATTACAACACTAGTTGCTATATCAAATATATCAATTAGTTCAAGGGGATGTATTAATTTACTAGTTAGTTATAGTAGCAATATATTCCACCATTCATACAATATTGATTACAACAAAAAACACCTTTGAACTTATGTTTTGTGAAAATATCCTAGATTGCTTTAAAAAGAAAGTAAGCTCATCAGAAGAGAGAAAATGTTTTACACTGGTCTATCTCTGTCTGTCTTGGTACTTCTGCAGCTGTTGTCAAAGGAGTATTTGAGTACTCACATGAATTTTGATGAAAATTAGTGAATTTATCCTCATAACACCCCTGTTTATAAAGCATCTTTTAAATGTACAGAGCCACATAGATGACTACTATGACTAAACAGCACTCTGTGCACCTGAGATTTTTCTCATCCATGCTCGTTTTTGAAGTACAACTTTGTTGTAGACAACTTACTCCATCACAATGACTTTGTGCCCTAGCAAATCTGAACTGTTGCCAAAAACATGAGATGGAAGCTTCAAAGACAACAGTACATCCTACTCCCACAGAGATGTAATTTACACAAAAATTACAGACAGCAAGACAGTAGGTTTTCATCCTTTTCTCCACCAGTGCAAGCACCTCAGAGTTTATTAGAAACTATTTACAACCTAATGCAAGCATTCCAGTTTATTTGTACATGATCCTGCATGTTTATCACTTATACTTGCGCTCTCTCTCTCATCTTTATCTAGTCCAGTGCTCTGACCCCAGTTCAGGTATAGGTTGTTTGGAGCATTACCCAGAGGGAAGAGATCAAAAGAAATATCAATACCAGTGCTTTGTGCTTCTATAGCACCTTTCCCTTGAGGATCCAAGAGTAGTTTGTAAACATTCATTATAGTAAATGCATAATCCCTGTGAGATAGGTAAGTATTATCCTTCTTTTACAGACATAAGAAATAGGTGAAGTTACTTGACCATGGTCACACTGTCAGTGGCAAAGTCAACAATCAGAGGGGTAGCCGTGTCAGTCTGGATCTGTAAAAAGCAACAGAGTCCTGTGGCACCTTTAAGACTAACAGATGTATTGGCGCATACGCTTTCGTGGGTGAATACCCACTTCGTTAGACTCATGCGTCTGACGAAGTGGGTATTCACCCACGAAAGCTTATGCTCCAATACATCTGTTAGTCTTAAAGATGCCACAGGACTCTCTGTTGCTTTTTAAAGTCAACAATAGAAGTCAGAGTTCCTGACTCCCTATTCTAGCCAGTAGATACACTCTACCCACCAACAGTTGGGGCTGGATAAACCAGCTCTGAAAGAAACTGAACATGGGCCATCTCATCTATCTGGCCTTGAACTATTTAAAGGTTAAGAAATGAAATACAGATTACAATAAATATATCACCCCACCCATCTCCGGTTACTAACCAACAGAACATGGCTTTCTTAACAGCCATCCTAATTTGATTTCTACCCAGCTTGTCTTTCCCATTGTGTACTGTGGACCTGCTCTAAGTAGCCTGTACCCAACAATCCTTCTGGCTTTTCAACAAACCATTTCATTATCCCAAGCTTTTACTCCCAAGAGCCTTTTTGACCTCTAGCTTTATTCCTGCCCCAGTTCCAGTTCCTCAGGATGGCAGTTGCATAATCTTCCCCATTTGTTTGGTTCAAATATATGAAAGAAAGACTTACAAAGCCTACAGAGAACTTGGAAGATTAGAATCTGCTGAAAACTGGTGTTATCTACTAGTCTAAGCATTGGACTGGGAGCCAGGAACTCCTGAGTCCTAAACCTGATTCTGAAAATGATTCCGTCAGCACGTCACTTAGCACGTCCAGATCCACACAGGTATTTAGGCTCCTGGGCCTTAAACTCTCAGCCTCAATCTCTCTAAAAGTATAATAGGATTAATACTTGACACAGTGTTATGAGACTTGTATACATAACACATATATTGTCATTATCCATTTCTTTTATTATTTCTCCTGACTACTAGTTAGGTTACTTAGACTCATTCCATAGTTTCAGTGAAGTCCTTTACACACATCCCAAATTCACCCACTCTATAACTGCCAATATATTTTCCTCCCACCCCCCACCCCAAGCAGGTTATAGGAGTTTAGCAATCCCTCGCTATTAGAAAACTTTGGGTGCATTCTGTCTTTTGGAACTTATTAACATTAATGTTTTAATGATCAGAGCCTTGGTTCCGGTACAGTTTTCAGGCTGATATTCAAGCTCTTCTAATAGAGGGAAAGCAGAGAGAAAGCTCCCAAATCCTACAGTCTTTGCTCCATAAATTGCACTGAGACATTGCATCTGTATTTGATGTGGTTTCATTGCAAAAGCACATAAAAGCCTGCAATCTCTCCCCTCCATCAACCCAGGGCTGGCCTTACCATGAGGCGAACTGAGGCAGCTGCCTCAGGTGCCAGACTGTGGGGGTGGTGCCACTAGGACCCAGAGTGTGGAAAATTGTCGTCTGCTGATGCATATGTAATGAGGGGATGAGGGGAAAGCAGTGGATGTGTTATTCCTTGACTTTAGCAAAGCTTTTGATACGGTCTCCCACAGTATTCTTGCCAGCAAGTTAAAGAAGTATGGGCTGGATGAATGGACTATAAGGTGGATAGAAAGCTGGCTAGATCGTCGGGCTCAACGGGTAATGATCAATGGCTCCATGTCTAGTTGGCAGCCGGTATCAAGTGGAGTGCCCCAAGGGTTGGTCCTGGGGCCGGTTTTGTTCAATATCTTCATTAATGATCTGGAGGATGGTGTGGACTGCACCCTCAGCAAGTTTGCAGGTGACACTAAACTGGGAGGAGTGGTAGATATGCTGGAGGGTAGGGATAGGATACAGAGGGACCTAGACAAATTAGAGGATTGGGCCAAAAGAAACCTGATGAGGTTCAACAAGGACAAGTGCAGAGTCCTGCACTTAGGATGGAAGAATCCCATGTACTGCTACAAACTAGGGACCTAATGGCTAGGCAGCAGTTCTGCAGAAAAGGACATAGGGGTTACAGTGGACGAGAAGCTGGATATGAGTCGACAGTGTGCCCTTGTTGCCAAGAAGGCTAACGGCATTTTGGGCTGTATAAGTAGGGGCATTGCCAGCAGATCGAGGGACATGATCATTCCCCTCTATTGGACATTGGTGAGGCCTCATCTGGAGTATTGTTTCCAATTTTGGGCCCCACACTACAGGAAGGATGTGGAAAAATTGGGAAAGAGTCAAGCACAGGGCAACAAAAATGATTAGGGGGCTGGAGCACATGACTTATGAGGAGAGGCTGAGGGAACTGGGATTGTTTAGACTGCAGAAGAGAAGAATGAGGGGGGATTTGATAGCTGCTTTCAACTACCTGAAAGGGGGTTCCAAAGAGGATGGATCTAGACTGTTCTCAGTGGTAGCAGATGACAGAACAAAGAGTAATGGTCTCAGATTGCAGTGGGGGAGGTTTAGGTTGGATATTAGGAAAAAAATTTTTCACTAGGAGAGTGGTGAAGCACTGGAATGGGTTACCTCGGGATGTGGTGGAATCTCCTTCCTTAGAGGTTTTTAAGGTCAGGCTTGACAAAGCCCTGGCTGGTATGACTTAGTTGGGAATTGGTCCTGCTTTGAGCTGGGGGTTGGACTAGATGTCCTCCAGAGGTCCCTTCCAACCCTGATATTCTATGATTCTATGTATTCTCTCTGCTCTAGATGCACAGAGATGGTGGAATATATTTGGGATGTGGTATGATATTCCAAAACTCCTCACTATACCTGAAGAAGACCTACACCAGCAATGCCGGGCATTAGAGACAGTGTTGACACATGATGACATGTGCGATATTGATGCAAGTGATTTAGGTGATGAACTGAAAGCCCTTTCAAGATACATTTCAGCAGGATCAACTCCAAAGGCTGTTCTTGAATATATGTGCACAAATAAGATGACCACCCTCTTTCCAAATGCTTTTGTTGCTCTGCGCATACTTCTAACACTTCCTGTAACAGTTGCCAGTGGAGAACACAGCTTCTCCAAGCTGAAGTTAATAAAAATACATCTACGCTCCACAATGACACAGGAGAGGCTGGTCGGCCTTGCAACCATCTCAATAGAGCATGACCTGGCCCAGACTGTGGACCTTCAGGAAGCAGTTCAAATCTTTGCAACCAAGAAGGCACGGAAAGCACCACTTTGATTATTCAAACAGATAAAAGTGCCAGTGTTTACTATGCAGACAAGAATAGTTACATTTGCTGTTCAGGCGTTTGAAAGTTAAGCGTTACTTAACATTTTTGAACAAGGCATTTTAAGTTGTTAGTTCTCCTTTATTGGGGGTAGATAGCAGAGCAGTACCATGAGAGGAGTAGAACAGGAAGAAGGCAGAATTGAGACCTTTCAAAGTTTTGGCCCAAGCGAGGAGGAATGGGGGCATCATTTGAGCTCCCTGCCTCAGGTGCCAAAATGTTGTGGGCCGGCCCTGCATCAACCTAGTAAAAAAGGCACATAAAGGTTCAGAGTTTGGCCGTGATTGATTTGGTTTCTTATCATAACTTCATCTGGTGCCATGAGATGGCAGCTTCAAAGACACCATTACATCCCACTCCCCCAGGTCCAGGGTTCACTTAAAAACTATAGAGGAAATCCTACCGGGCATTGTGATCCTCCCCAAAAAACCCACCCACCGGCTCTCATTCCTGTCCATCTTTAGTCGTCTTCTTGGAAGTTAGCTGCTAAGCTACCTCCTGTATCTCCAAGAGGCTTTGCTTCCACTGGAGCACCAATACTGGACAAATGTACTCTTTCCTATTTCCTTGCTCTCTATCTTCCTTCTGTTTTAATTTCTCTCTTCTCATCTTACAGCTTGTTCTCCCCCCTCCATCTTGTCTCTCTCCCAATCCTGAAAGGTTCTCCCTTCCTATCCTCTACAGGTTTCTTTTCCTTTCTCTCGTCCCCACGCCAGGATAATATATAGAGACAGGGAGTGAGGCAGGCAGCCCTGGTGATTGCCTCCCTGCCTGTGGACTTGGATAGACGTATTAGCAAAGAGCAAGACAGGAAAAGTGGCAGCTATAACAACAGATGGAATAGCTCCTCCTAATGTCAAGAAGAGAAGAGGAAGGATGGAAAGTGTCATTCTGGAATCTTAAGGACATGGAAGTAACTCATCTGGACCTGGGACATGCAGAAAATTGGGGAAATCCCAGCCAAATAGGCCCCCCTCCCATTTTTACAACTTTTCCAGAATAAATAGATGGATAGACTCTACTACACTACTACTAGACTCTGCTATAACACCCTGGTAGCAACTGAAAATGAAAGCAAATAATGCAGTAGTACCCCATTTTATCCAAAGATCTCAGGAGCACCAGAAGCCTTTGAATATTCTGGGGAGCTAGCCCAATCGGCTTTGAAGTCTATACCCAGGGTCTCCTGTTTATAGACAATTAGCTTCCCCATTGATGGAGGTGCTGGCAGTTGCTTTATGGGCTGGTTATACTTCAGTGGATAAAGATTACTGTGCCAAAGGCAAGCCCTGGGGGACATCTCCAATCCTGGCATAACAGAGAGCTCCAGTTAACTGCAGTTTGAATACGCAAGGATTGATTGTACTAATACTTGACAAAAAAGAAGAAATAATTAATCAAACTATGCCACAAATATACTTACAGTATGTTCAAGGATATACATGTCCAGATAAGGACATATTGCCAACCCATAGTAATAGTTACATGAATTTTAAACAGAAGTAGATTCTGAGCTGGCTGACCCTCTTTCTTAGCAAAATATGCATGAGCATTGCAAACTGGCATAGATTGGTGCTAAGGAATAATCCTTCTTTTCTTTGCCAGGGCTTGAAAACCTTATATGTTTCCAAATGAATGTGTGAATTAACTCTGTTATTTTAATGGTACTCCTCCTTCCAGTGGACTATAGAAGCAATACAAATGATATTGGATCAATCGGATTCAATTACTTTGTGTAATCTTGGATTTAACCTAATTGATAAGAACTTGGAGAGACATTTTAAATTATTGTTTCCGCTTTTATTGTCTCCCTCCTTTATTCAAATTCAGCACAGTAGAGTCAGTAAAGGAAAATACTAATTTTTCCCTGAAAAACACTTTGAATCATTTTTAATTTATTTCCTTTGGATTAATCAGCTCCTCTTCTCAAGATGAGAATATGAACAAATAGATACAAAGATGCATGCTGAAATTATAAACTAGATAAATACCCACAACATAATCTTCCCTACCCAGAAAACTCCTTATGACTGTGACCTTTCTTTAACACACTTATATCCTTCTGAATAATATGAGAGAACTGTGCCCTAAAAGTCAACAAACCTAGACCCTGTCATACCAAGGGGAGTAGGGGGGAGAGAGGGGAATGCATTCCAGAGCTGAAGAAGCTTCACTGAAGAACTTCACCCTTAACTGTCAGACCGCTCCTATTTAAACTAAGGGATCTGGAGCGCCTCAGCTGAACTGAGCTACCACCCCAGAATATGAGCAAGAAGAGACAGGCACAGATCCTGGCAGTTAGAAGCCTAAATATGTTTGAGGATCTGGGCCATGGTCTGTAAAGTTGCCAGGACCCAACCATCTAGGACTTTAGATCGAAATCAACACCTTGTATTGTAAAAGGAAACAAACTGGAAGCCAGTGCATTTTGTGGTGCATTCATGTAAAGTGTTCCTTGTGAGAACCATTATTAACCAGGTGGGATGTTTCATTTGCAAGGATGGAGTTTTTGAATATATTTCAGGTGTAGCATTATTTAAAGTACATAGCATAATGAACTCATAAAGTTCTGTCTGAAAGGAAATTCAGCTCTTTGCAGATGCTAGCTGGGACCTATATATCTAGTGGCAGCTTAGCAGTCAACAGTATCTTCAGGTTGTAAACTTGAATAACAAATTTTAGGTGAGCTCCCTCAGCTGAGGAATCTGATAGAATCTCTGCAATTTCTTCTAGTTGTCTCCCTCACCCCCCATGTAATAGCATTAGCTCAATCTTATTTGGATACAGCAGGAAGGGCACACAGCTAAATTCCAAATAAGGAAGATTTTATAGAATAAAGTTTCTCTAGAAGTACCTCATCAGGGTATGTTAGTGCAGGACCTTTCAGCATTTGTATTTTGTTTCTATCTGTTGTTCAGATGCTTTATTCTCTCTGTGGCTTTGCATTGAAATACAGATTATTTTTGTGGGGTGGGCGTAAGCTCCGGTCAGATAAAAGGGGTGTCAAGTACTAGATGTCTTGTTTATAAATGTCTGTGTATAAATGCAGTCAGAAGGATTAGAAGGATGTCTGTCCAAATCATACTGACTAAGATAGTGGGTGCTGAATTCAAGACCAATGCTTTCAGCTGATTAATAAAAAAAAACTTTTTACTCTTCTACGAAGAAAAAATCAGAACAATACTCAAGTTGAGTAGAAAGAACACACTTAAATGACTTGCTTAGGTTATACTTTTATCATCATGTTTTGCCAAGTAGTTTTAAAATCAGAAGACAGAATAGTAAGGGGAAACCCTGTTAATCCCACTTGTCTGACCCGTTATTGTCAGAGTATGAGCTTTGGAAGCAACAAACTACAGAAGGTCTATGCCCCTTCTCTAACATTATTACCCCCCCCCCTGCTGTTTTAATTTATGTGTTTAATTTTGGTTTGCAGGGTGCAATATGGCTAATTGCTTGAGAACTGCACAACCTTACAAGTGAAATTTTGCTTTTTATAATTGTAGCACATCAAGTGTAATAATGTACATTTAATTTCTCAAAGATAATTATGCTAATAGAATTATTTGAATAAAAATTTACACTTTATGCAGGATAATGGCCTCCACCTCCTAATTTATACTAATGTACGTCTGTAAAGAATTTTAAATAAGCCACTTCAACCTGGGGCTGGCAGGGTGGAAGCACAGGACTGAAAGTGCACCAAACCCTTAGGAGGGACAGAAACACTTTATATACATCTGTAGTAAATCCTGCCAGAGGTCAGGTGTAGGAAAATTGCTTGACAGACCTCAGAAGGAGCTTCATCCAACCCCACTCACTTGGAAGGCTGTGTGAATCCAAGTTTGGCTTTTAGAGAGAGAATAAAGAGGAAAAGAAGGATCCATATGTAAGGTCCTTCAGTGATATACCTCAAGGACTCAGCCTTCAGGGAGCTGAGCACTCCTGCAAAGTGCCGAGTGCCCTTGACTCTCTCTGACGTGAGTGGAACTTAAGGGAGGACACGTCCTCACATGATGACTCAGCATCTTGCCCAATATTCCAAAGCGCCGAGCCCTTAGAAGCTCCCGTTGACTTTGAAAGCAGCTAGAAACAGGGGAGAGGAAGAGAACATTCCCAGTCACTAAAGGAGTTTGGTTTATTTTTAAGGCCCCTTCTTAAGCAGTTGTTGAGTTTAAAGGCTTGGAATAGGCTCTGAGCAGGAGCGCCGGAACATGAGCATATTTTGGGAGGCAGGGGGCAACGTTACCCCCCTCAAACTGCAAGCCTTGGGCAGGCATGGAGCGGCGCTGGCAGGGGCTGTGCTTTGTGACAGGGGAGCTGACAAGGTGATCAGCTCCCCCACCATGAAGCGTAGCCCCCTGCTGGTGGCACCAGCCTCTTCCTGATAGGGGAGCTGAGGTGGGCCTTTACCGCAAGGCCTGGCCCCTCTATGTGGGCCCTAATCCTGCTCCTCCTCTTCCCCCGGAGGCCTCCCCCGGTCAGGCTGGAAACCAGAGCTGAGTCATGGTAAGAGCCACGCAGGGAGCCTGGGCCACTTGTGGGGAGCCCCAAACCCTCCACCTGCCCTAGACAGTGCACCCCGGGGGTGGGGACATGGGCCGGGCTGCTCTTGGAAACACTGCCCCCCCTCCAAGGGCAGGTGGAGGGTCCAGAGCTCCCCACAGTGGCTGAGGCTACCTGGGCGATTCTTACCATGGCCAGGCTCCAGCTTCTGGCCTTGCCAGGGGGTGGGACCTCAGGAGGAGCAGGGGGCGGGGCCACAGAGGGGCAGGGCCTCATGGCCCCCCCACTTCTACTTCTATTGAAGTTCTGGTGCTCCTGGCTCTGAGGAGACAAGACACTCCATATACTGCTCTTTGACATCCACCCACTTACATCTATTTCTAAATGTTTGAGCAATGCCCATAGAAGCATTTTTATGTGGAGACAAAACTTTCAAAGTTTCCATTGTGGCTGGATGCAAAACAGCATCTACTGAGTGTGAAACTGTACAATCCTGCACTTTGTCCCACCAAATTATTTCTAATGCAATGGCATTGGATAGGTCAGTGCTGTTTTATATTTTAAAATCCTGTGAGCAAGTCTTAAATAGATCAGTAATTGGCCCAGAGCCTTGAATTCTCTCCAGATGCTTTGTGCTGCTCTATTGAAGGAAAGGGAATGGTGAAGGAAAGGAGATGAAAAGCCAGTTTAACCAGGCACATTAGGATTCCCTCTGTACCATTTCTCTCCCTAATCACAGGTGGGAGAGAGGGGACATGGCTCAACAGCTCAGGAGGATCCGAGCTTATGGTGTTTATAGAACCTCAAAATGTCGAACATGAATATCCAGTTGTTGCTCTTACAACCTTGCCATGTACCACTTTTACTATTGATTACATCTGCAGCATTTCCCTGTCATTAGAATTAGGAACTATTGTAAATTTCATGGGAACTGCTTAAACAGTGACATGTGATAAATGAAGGCTTTTAAAGGTGCCGACTGTAATACTGGACTAATACAAAATGGCATGATTAATGCCTAGACTGTCAGATCATATTTTTGCTTTAATTATTGCAGTACTTTTTTCTAAAGCCATAAGTGGATTTACTGGTGATGGAAAGTACTGGATTGACAGCCCTAGAAGTTGAAGAACTTTATTTATCCACTGAAAAGCTGAATACACAGGCAGCAGGCTGTGCAAACCTCCCCTATGTTCTCCCAGCGGTGTACCTCTACTCTGTTCTGGATGAGCCTTCACTCTCCAATCCATACTCAGTTAATCATCCCTACTATCTGCTGAAATCGCAAATAAAGGGGCTAATTTGGTGGTCTTTTTGCAGTGTGGACATCTATCTACTAGACAACAGATTGAGGCCACCCCACTCATTTCACAAACAATGGTTATGATGGACCAAACTATATTATCCAAAATATCCTCATGATTTCCCATTCTATGTATGGAGAAATACTATTATGCCTCAGATACCATAGGGTAGTAACTGTTGCTATGTAATGTTGACCATTGTAGGCCATCAATTCATGCCTACTTTTACTACCTACTGTAGCAATATGGTGATTTACAGGTAAAAGGCTTTGAATCTCTTTTTTTAAACTCCTTATTTTCATTGGGGACGTCTGAAAAATTGATTATATGAGAGGGACTCTTGCTTTTATGGAGTTAAGTTATTTAATGTTATTGTAACACATCTGTAGTTTGTTTTTCTTTTGTTTTCCTCTGATAGCTTTAAATGCAGAGTGTCTTATAACCCTGGAAGGGAGGACTGGTTTGCATAAAATAAGAATGGATATGGGTCTTCACAGAAAACACAAACCAAATCTTCTTTATTTTTATTGCTGAAATTTGCAGAATAAACAGATTATAAAAACAGAATAGAGAGAGGTGATAACATTATTATTATTTATACTGCACCATAAATGTGCATTCTGCTTAACAGACAAATAAAAGCCATCTCAAGAGATCACTTCAAGTTCATCTTCAGCATAGAGTGTAACTTTCTCCAGAACATTTTTCCTTTTTCTGAATTAGAAAAGCCAACATTTTCAAACTTGGTTGCCTTAAGTTTAGGAACTTAGGGCTAGAATTTTAAAGGTATTCAGGTGCCTAACTCCAGTGGGAATTAGGCACCTTTAAAGTCTGCTCCCTAAATCCTTATTTAAGCGCATAAAATAAAAGGTTTGATTTTCAACAGACTGTTCAGTAGTAGATGGCCTTGGCAAAACTCCCTTTGATTTCACTGGAGCCAGGATTTGACCGTCAAAACTCCCATCAAAATCAGTGAAGGTGGCCTGTGCACTGCTTCTGAAAATCAGGCCTTTAATTTAGTTTCCTAAATATGGATTTAGGGTCCTCGCTTTAGGTTAAAAATGTTGGCAAAAATTGCTGCTTAGTAACACACCAAAGAGTGTGTTTGTCACCCATCACCAGATTTCCAGTAAAACTATATTAATTTTTTGTTAAGAGGAGAGAAACTGAAGTGGCTCAGTCCTACGAGTCTGTGTGAAAGAAAAAGCATAAAGGAAGGACTGAGAGAAAGCATAGTTGGAGGACTGGTTTGAATTAGTTTATACATATCTGCCCTCCCACACATCAAGAATATTGCACCCACTTCAGGAAGGAAGAGCCTAGATTTTTCTCATTCTGAATAATCATTGACATCCCCCTTCTACTCTTTCTGTCTTTGAAGCAAGTATGTGTAATGGCCTAAAGGTACTTCCAAATAAAAAGCTCAGCTCTTAATATCTAAACATATTAAATGTAGATACACACAACTATACTGGTCTTATAACTCACCCTTTCTTCGTCATACACGTGGCTTAGAGTCGTGAGGTATACTCTTTGAGTTTCTGTAGCTCCACAGACCATGAAATAACATCCCAGTCACTGTACACCTTCCAGTACTCATTCTTATCCATTTGAGAGATTGTGGAGATGTGCACAGCAACCACATACCAATGGGTGGTAATCTTAAATTAAGCCTCCTGCAGACCTAAATTTGGAGAACAAAAACATAAACACTGCATTACTTCCTACAAGATTTTGGGATTTAAATGCATGTTCCCAGCTCTCTATAGTGTGTTTGGAAGTAAGGGATGCAATATTAAAGCTTTGTAGTCTGCCAAAAATACATGCTTGTCAATAAATCCTAAACAAAAACTGATTTAAAGGCAAAAATCCCTAGTGAATGCTTGGTTTTCAATGTGCACCTGTACAAATGGGTGGATTAGTAAATAGAGGGAAAAGGGGCAGTTGTCATCTAATTCTCATGTCCTTTAGAGTAAGAACTGACACTCGTTCTAAGAACTGTGAATAATAAAGTAGATATTTTAGTACCATATTATTTTCTTAAATTGCTCAAATTAGCAGGCCAGAAATGTGTGTCAATAATAGAATTTAAATTTGGAACATACTTGTTCCCACATGGTCAAATATCAGGGGGTAGCCATGTTAGTTTGTATCCACAAAACAACAAGGAGTCCGGTGGCACCTTAAAGACCTGAAGAAGTGAGGTTTTTTACCCATGAAAGCTTATGCCCAAATAAATCTGTTAGTCTTTAAGGTGCCACCGGACTCCTTGTTGTTCACATGGTCAAAGTGATTTCAGTGATAGGGAAAATGTTATTTTTGCTTCAAAATATTTTATCCTGACAGTTTCAAGGCCTATGCAACCTCTCTCTCTTTCTCTCTCTCTTTATGTTCACGTTCTAATCACTGGAATATTGGGTGAAATTCTGGCTGCAGTTAGGTGAATGGGAGTTTTGCCATTGACTACAGTGGAGCCAGTTTTTCACCTGTTTATACAGACCAAAACAAAACAAATCTATCAGAGATGGGTCACTGTATAGGGTCAGCTAAATTAGAGCCTGACCCTTCACTTTCTTAACACATATCATACTGAGGATGGCATCCGGAGTAAGTAACAAAGGAGGGGTAAGTAGTGCATGTGGATGGCATTTATTCCTACAGTCTTATTTCTGAATAAATGCTTCCAGACACAATCCTCTTTCTGAACCAAGGAATCAGAACAGGGAGATTATAAATAGGCTTGGAAGGGTTGGATTTTTGTTGGTAGATATCAATAAATGTCAGTTTCACCCCGTGCTCACAAACCAATAAAAAAATGTTTCTGATGATGATAGAAATTTACAAATAGACAAAGTAAGGAAAATGCTGCTTGAGAAATTATTTGAGTTTGATTTACAGAAATTTACTTTGTCAACATCACATGTCAAAATAGACAATTTGTGTTTTAACAGTTAAAGCATTAACATTTTGAATCTCAGTGTCTGCTGTCATTAAATAATTGTTTGACCAGCCCATTCTCAGGGACCACTCCCCCTCATTTCCCTCAACTGTGAAAATTTAACTCAAGCTTCTTTTTCATTTTTTATTAAACATAAACATCAATATTATCTGTCAAAATTACCAAAAAAGAAACATTGAATTCTGCCAAGCCTAATTATAAAACAATTCCAATGACAGAGATGAGAAATTTACCCTGACATTTTATTTTGAGGCATCAGTGAAAAGGGCAGATAGTCTCTATCTGTCATTTAAGGGTCTCACTCAGAGCCTATTAAAGCCAATGGGAATCTGCCTATTGATTTCAATGGGCCTTGGATCAGGTGCCAGTCCCAGGGGTTTCAAAAGGCACGAATTTGAGGTCTGTGAATGCGTTGTACCAACATGCCTTTCCAGAACCCCCCAGGAGGAGCAGTGTGGTTGCACTTGGAGCAGTGATATAAAGAATGATGTGAAGTGTTATTCGCCAGTTTACTCAAGCTACCTCTGGCCTTGATCCAGTAAAACACACATGTACTTCACTTTCAACATCTGAGTGATCCCATTGAGGTCATTGGGACTACTCACACACTTAGAGTTAAGCATATGCTTAAGTGTTTTACTGGATCAAGGCCTCTATTCCCTTAATTCCCCGAAGGATTTATTAATTAATAATTACAGGGGACATCCCTGTGACCGGGTGCCTGGAATGGACTACACTGAGAAGGCCATACTGAGAACAGACTGCAAGAAACAGGGAGACAATCCCCAAAGATTGGTGGTTTATTCTATAATTAGATTCACCAAAACAGTAACCCAGGATCTTCTGTAGCACCACACTGGTTAACCAGAAGCCAAACGCTGTCCCCTTTAGGCATGCCAGCCCTTGGCTCCTATCCAGACAAACAGGTCTAATATAGTGAGAGGTTACTGAAAACCCAATTCACCATATGTGAGGTTCTACTAATCCCAAAGGGTCAGATGCTTACCCCCAGGTCAATGTATATCTCAGATCTTTCCCAAATATCATGCTGTCAGCCAATCCTTATTTTATTAACTAAAGATTTTACTAATAAAAGAAAAGAAGAGTTATTGAATGTTTAAGGAATATACATATAAGTGATTTTCAGTGTTCATAGACCAGGATAATAGCAGTGATGGAATAGACTGCTGGCTTGCGAAAGTCTCCCTGGTAACGTCCAAAAGATTGGAAGGTCTTCAGACTATTGTTCAAAACACTCCTTTTAGTTGTAAATCCACAGTCCAGAGAACTGGAGCAGGAATGGGGTAAAATGGAGATGTCTCGGGTGCCTTTTATATCCTCTGCTATGTGAATGAAAATTTACTGTCCCAAACAAAGCCCACAGCTCCTGTGTATAGAAAGTTATTGACAAAGATGGCATCCGAGGTCACATGTAAGAGCATGTGATGTGGACATGTTTTGCTGAATGACAGGGGTGATCATTGGCTCCTTACTGTCTGAGGCATCTGCAGGAAGACTCATTGAAAAGCTAATCTCCATTAATGGCCCATCATCATCTGAATGGTCCATCAGCAATTGAATGGTTCATCAACACTGGGCAGGCTAGACTGGATGTAAAACTATCTTGTGGGTGTCATGCAAGAACAAAACACATGTTTGAGATACAAATACATAGCAAATAGTCATAACTTCAAATACAAAGATGATACATGAATCTAAAACAGGATTATCATATTTAGTAGATTTACAGCTTTTTCCATTGATACCTTACATGACATACTTTGTATATGATTTGTTGCAATTGTATAACAGTAGTAGCAATAATGATATAAATGGTAATTTTCAATCATATAGCATCACAGGCCCTTTACAGATTACAGAGACTCAGCACACCCTGGTTGGGGTTAACGCAAGACTGTCTTTATTTCTTGTTTACTTCTTGCTCTATGCCTTCTAGTGGCCACTCTAAACATCCACAACTAATACCACAAGTCATCTGTCCTACCACTGGTCAGTACTAAAATTGATGTCTTTCCCCTTTTTACAAATATCCCGGCATTTGGCTTGGCATGCAATGCTCCAGCTTAGTGCAAGAAGTTCTTCTGACCAAAATCCATCTTCTTTAACACTGCAAAGGAATAGTCCCACTCAACCCAATCAAACATCTTCTCAGCACCTAAATAGATTAAGCTAAGAACCCTGGACCCATAGTCAGCAGACTGATGAGGCTTAATAAAGCCTGTTTAGTCTCTGTGAATAAAAGAATGAATCACCATATCTAGCCATGCTGCTAGGACGCTTCCCAGAATTTTAACATCTCTCTTTAATTGTGAAATGTTCCTATCTAAGGCACATTCTTCTGGTGCTTTCCTTCTATTGGTATAAGCATAATAGTTGCATTGTAAGCAAGGGAGCCATCTCTTGTCTTATAATTTTTGATAAGTTAATTGAAAAACCGTCGGAGCCCAGCATTTAATAGGCTTTCAAAATTCCAATAGCATACAGAATTTCTTGTTGCTCAAGAGGAACATCCTGGTCAATTTGCTCTTTCTCAGGGAGGATAGGTAGTTGGTCCTTGGCTAGAGAGGAGGGTACAGTATATCACCTTTATTACCTAATTTGTATGAGTACATATGATTTAGCAACAGTTCTGAAAGTTATTCCTTATGTCAGGGAGGTTGAAAGTTACTCCCTGGACTTTAGATTCTTTAATTAGTTTTCCCTGAATCTATTTTCTAAGTTGTCTTGGTAAACCTGAATCAGCTTTGTTATCCCTAAGAAATAATTTGCTCTTATTAAGATCAAGTACTCACTGCTATAATTTAATATGTTAAATTCACCACTGATATTAGAAGGCCTGAACCAAAGCTCACTGAAGTTAATGGAGATACTCCTAATGAGTCCAATGGTTTTAGATCAGGCTTAAGTAGGGTTTCAGTCTTACTCTACTTAATGTTTCTTAGTGGTAGGGATTTGATTTTATCTTTTAAATCAGAGATAAGTCCCTGTTTTTTACTTTAGATGGTGGTTGGATCATTACTCCCTTCTTGTAGGCCTTAGCAGCATCCCATAAGATAGTCATTTGTGGCACTACTGTCATTTTCAGCTATAATTTTCCTCATCCCCCATTTATCTCTTGAAACAAATCTGAAATCTTTCCTATGGCAAGAGGTTAATGTTTATTTCATCAACTGTACCCTCCTTGTGGGTTATCTAATGGTAATACATTAGTCCCCAGAAACAACAAGGAGTCTGGTGGCACCTTAAAGACTAACAGATTTATTTGGGCATAAGCTTTCATGGGTAAAAACCTCACTTCTTCAGATGCATAGAGTGAAAGTTACAGATGCAGGCATTATACACTGACACATGGAGAGCAGGGAGTTACTTCGCAAGTGGAGAACCAGTGTTGACAGGGCCAATTCAATCAGGGTGGATGTAGTCCACTCCCAATAATAGATGAGGAGGTGTCAATTCCAGGAGAGGAAAAGCTGCTTCTGTAATGAGCCAGCCACTCCCAGTCCCTATTCAAGCCCAGATTAATGGTGTTAAATTTGCAAATGAATTTTAGTTCTGCTGTTTCTCTTTGAAGTCTGTTTCTGAAGTTTTTTTGTTCAATGATAGTGACTTTTAAATCTGTAATAGAATGACCAGGGAGATTGAAGTGTTCACTTACTGGCTTATGTATGTTACCATTCCTGATGTCCTGATTAGTCCCCAGGTGAATCATAATGTGGCTGGACAATTATATTGTCGGTTGAGCCCACAGAAACTTTCTAGCTCGATTTTTCAGGGTCTGGGGTGGGGGATGACATCCTAGTACCAGACTGATGTCTGTCTGAATATAAATTGCATTACAGGCTGAAGGCATTATTTTTCCTTCAAGTTTAACTCAAACCTAAATCAGAAAGCCCTTTTACAAGTGTCCAGTGCATTTGTTTATCGTTCTGGGAATTCTCAGAATACATATCAATTTCAGAAGAAATGGAGCAATTAAAATCCTTCACTAAACAAGACCAACCTCACACTTACAGTACTAGGGACTATGCATTTAGGAAAATGACCTTTTAAGGCATTTTAGTAACAATTGAACAAACTGATAAATTAGGAGTTGCTAGTGAGCAGTAAAGAAGACAAAAGAGAGGGGCTAGGGATTGGTGGGGGGAGGAAGAAAGACTGGGAGAAAGGAAAAGGAGGGAAAGGACAAGGAAAAACTGTGGTGTTGCCAGTCGTGAATGTTCCAAAGCTTGAGTGAAACCCCCAAAAATCACGAGAATGGCCTAAAATCATGAGGCCTAAAATCATATTTTTAACATATAATAAATTTTGAGTTCTTTTACTTTGGTGTCTCGTTTCTGAGCCTTTTGGATCATGTTTTTGAGCTGTTCTCCACAAACATGATGACTAAAAAGTTCATTTAAAAAAAATGAAAGTTGAGATTTTCATGTAATCACTTCACTCCAGAAACTGGGGCTTCCAGCAAAAGACCACATACCATGATACTCATGATAAAATCTTTCACAGTGCAACACTGAAACTGTCAGTCACCAGAGAGGGAGAAAGAAGAGGTCATGTATGTGCATAATGGAAAGTGTTACCAGGGATTGCTAAAAGAAAGAAAAAACTAGAGAGTTAATCCATTAGTAGCCAACATCTGAACTGTTGAACCAACAATGGAGTGCCAAAGAACTAAAAAAGGCTCTCTAGTGTTCCATTATCAATAAGTGAGACAGAAAGAATGGTAGGAAAAATCTTTATAAAGTATGCTGAGTGGTCACATATATAATAATAGGCAGATCATAATATATATCTATAATCTGCCTATTATCATTTTCTGTATAAGCTTCTTGAGCTGTGCATGTGCATTATTAATTATTTGTATTGTGGGGTCTCAGTGGGCCTGACACATTACATAGGTAGAAATAGTCCCTGTTCTGAAGAACTTATAGTCTAAAAAGGAAGGCAATATATGAAGGGTGGGGAGAGAGATATCAAGAAGTGTATAAAGAAAATGTTAATTAATAGGCACATTTACAATGTTCTAAAAACTCACTATATAGTCATAAAAAACTGAGTTCAGCAGCCGAATGAAGTATAGAGGGATTGCGCATCTTGCTATCTAGTCTTCTCCAGGAGTTGCAAAAATACAATGATGCAAAAAAGCTTAAAACTCCAG
Organism: Terrapene triunguis; assembly: GCF_002925995.2. Taxonomy (NCBI): domain Eukaryota; kingdom Metazoa; phylum Chordata; order Testudines; family Emydidae; genus Terrapene; species Terrapene triunguis. The sequence goes on along the minus strand of NW_020664909.1, from coordinate 4,679,444 downwards.
TATCAATGGGTAGATAGCACTATAGTATATTAATTATCTACCGTAAGCCAGTCTGAACATTATTGCTGGACCAGAGAAAAATAACTTTTAGTGCTATAATTAAAAATATGTTGTTAAGCCACCATGATTCATCCTATGAATTCCAGTGAGAGTCTGTTACACTAGCCCTTGCAAACTTCTCTGCCTTTTCAATGTGCTCTAGGAGTGGCAAAAGGTGTTAGTAAAATATGAAAAGGGAATGTGTTTTGTTCTTGTTCCAGACTTTAGATGCAAAGTACATATTAGCTATTCCTCAGACAATACTTGGTTTTTAATGGGGTTAAAGGCTGCACAATAAATTTGAGTCTCTAGACTGATATCAGGGAGGAAGGAAAAACTAGTACTATGAAAAGGACATATAATACCATTACTTGCTTCTTTCAACACTAGTTCTCTGACATGTTATCTAAAATACTTGACTATGATCATCCTTGGTCTATTGACATTTGGAGGGAGGGCGGGAGCAGCATGGTTTTCTGTGTATGTTTGATTTTCAGTGCAGTTTTGCCCTATTGGCCCCAGAGCCTCAGGGATCAGAGCTTGGATATAATAAATCAGGAAGTGGCCATCTGCGCACTCTGTATACCAAATATCCTCAAGTTTGACCTCCGGGTGTGATTCTCTATGTCCTCAAACTAATCCATTGTCCAAGTGCTTTATACTCAACAATCTGATCTTTTTCTCTCTTTTCAAGATGGACAATTCTATTTTCCACTTCACCAAGATGAGAGTCAAAAGTCTTTGATTCATACTCCCCAGTTCTCTCATTTACCGACAGTTCCATTACAGAAATTTTTGACTATCCATTTTGCTTTCAGGTAAGGTTAAAAGCCCTCCAGTGCTGACAGCTGTGGAGCTACAATGGGCTCAGGAAACTTGCAGGAAGGAGTTGTGTGTCCTTTAATGGCAAATGAGGAGGAATTCACATTTCTCACACAGGTAAGAAGTGGTTTTCTTTTCTTTCACCAACAAGAGTTACTTCTAGGTATTCTAAGCATCAGCTGGTAGAATGGATCAGCAAAGTGACTGTTATTAGGGGAAGGGAAAAGAAATTTGAGACGCTCCATTTAAGCTTGGCAAAATGAAACTACCACCTTCATAAAAGGTGAGAGTACCATCCATTCCCAGTTTCTTAAGTTTCCTCAGATCCCTTTACAGCCTTTACAATGTCCAGAATGAGATTCCAGACTTTGGTGGTTTGACAAATGTTCACCTAGCCCTTTTCAATATTTGAATGAGAGGAAAAAATTTGTTCATCTCTTTGCACTTCCTAGTTTGGGTTGGAAGCAGTAGTACCAAAATACCACAAGAAATACAGCAGAAGTTTATGGTACTCTTGGTCTTGAGAGAACCAGGAAGTACTGAAAATCTCAGGAGAGCCTGATCTGGTGAGATCCAAAGTGGTTTGGATAAGCCAAAAAGTGGGATGGTTAGCTGAGTCTCTGAATTGCCTGAGATTTTGTCTTCATATGTATAATGCATTTTGTAAAATTCTTTGGATGTTTACCAGATATGCTATAACAGCTGCTCTAAATTCATTTTAAATAAGTGTTTACAATGTATATTACTGTCCTAATAAACTTTCAGTGGTCTCAAAGGAACCATTAAGTTTTATCAACTAACGATATATTTTGGGCCTTTTAAAAACCATAGCCCCCTTGTATTAAGGACAACAAAGATCACCTGAATCGTTCAGTGACACAGCCTTTATTTTGTATGACTGCTCATTTTTTTCTGCTCCTGTTGATTATCTTTTCTAACTTGCTCCAGAATATCTGGTATGATGGTGCGCTCACCAACTCTTCTGTGAATTTATTCCAAGGCCCAGTTGCTGTTACTGTTAAGGGGTTAAAATCTTATTCAGTCCTCACACTTGCAAAGTTTCACTTTACTCAATGAGAATTTGTATGAATGAAGATTACATGAAAGTGAATTAAGGACCTCAGGATTTGTCCCACTGTACCTAAACCTTTTCTTTCTTAGCTCCAGGTCACTGCTCCTTGTCCAGTCATCTTCCCACACAATTAATAATTTATTTGAGCAATCCACTGATTTGTATAGCTCCCTATTTTACAAGAAATTTAGCATTTCACATCATTGGTCTGTTGACTTCCGTATCTGGGAAAAATAACTCTTCACACAGATTCCTAACCAGGTATCCTCATGCACATATTTATTTTGAGCTTTGGAATCCACATCTAGTACAAAGTCTGTGCCCCATGTTCATTGTTCTTTCTCACCCTGGTTTAATTCAGTTTTACTTTGAGTTTTCAAAATGCAATATGATATGAGTGAGAAGATTTTTATTTTAATTTCCATTTCCTGATGCCTGAGATTTTAAATTGAACATTAGCCTTGCAGTAACACTGTTTAGAAACAATTAATTCCCCTGTATGTAATGAAAAAAGAGAGAAGAAAAATTTCCTGTACTTTATAACACTAATTTTTAAATATCCCATAGGGACTTTGAAGTGGAGTGAAGTGGAATGGGAGGACACAGGGTGTTTCTGTTTCAAATTTTTGACTGGGAAAAATATTCTGCAAGGCTGGGAGAAGAGGGCAACAGCACAGCCATTTACTTTGGCAGTAGTTTTCTTGGAGTGTGACCTGTAACCAGAACTCTGAGCAAAAATGTCAACTCAAGATTAACATAGGAACTGGCAGCAGTGAAGTCAGAAAGCCAGCTCAAGGGACTGGCATGTACGAACTTGTAGTCTGACAGTTAAATTAAGAAGCTGTTTTAGAAGCCTTTCGTGCAGGATGACTCATTTTGTAAAATCATCTGAGGGCAAACGTGGGGATAGAGGTAGACTAAAATAGCAACTGGTACTAATGTAGGAAATATACCTCTAGAGGACTTTGAAATGGGAAATTTTTCTGAAAAGTGGTCCATGTGGAAGAAGTAGATCATTTTGGTTCTTGCAGGACAAGAAGCAGACAAATTGTCAAAGACCCAAAAGGCTGCACATTTACAACCATGCACTGAACAGAAAGGAAACAAGATCAGCAGTACATAGGAATCCAACAGACAGATCACCTCAGCTGACTGAAAAAACCCTGGACAAATTATTTTGTTCAGGTGTATTTTAATCTATGCTAAAATATATCATTTCAAAGGCTGTTTTGATTTTTTAATGTTCTAAAGTCAATAGACAAAAGGTTACCTCAGCTGTAATACAAAATAAAAGACTGCATTTGCATATGAACATATATTGAAAGACTGATTTTTATTAGGGGTAAGCCACTGAAAAATTAGGAAAAACTGTGATTTGGACCCTAAATAGGGCAGGGAGAATAGCAGGGTATGTCAGATATCCAGGCAGCAAAGTAGTATCTGGCCCGATCAACTTCCCATTGAAGTCAAAAGGAGTTTTTCCCTTCAATCAAATGGGAGCTGGATCAGACCACAGTGAGTTACACTACATGGGGAACTGAACATCCGTGTCAAGCACATAACACTGGTCTACAATTTTTGAGAAGTCGTCTGCTTCAGAGATAAAATGTGCTATTTATTATGTATTTTGATGTGCTGAATTCAAATATGACAATTAAAACAACTGATTGGCTACTGTTTCTAAGATATTTAAGTTTTTACATTTTATGTCTATGTATATTGTGTAGATAGTAGAGTTTTAATCATAAATTGTAAACCTAGGTCTTTTCATGTGTTTATGGTTGCTTTACATGATAATATTTCACCTGTCCTGTTTATGTAACACTTTAAAAATCAGCAAAAGAGTTATATAAATAAAATTTATTATGAAACAAAAGGCAAACTATTCTGTACATAGTTTAGTCCTATTCAGTGTCTACTCGGCACTTCTTGGCTTGTCTCTTGTATTCATTAAATGGAGCATCTCTTGTCACTGTCCAGCAATAGTCTGCAAGCATTGATGGGCTCCATTTGCCCTGATAGCGTTTCTCCATTGTTGCAATGTCCTGGTGAAATCACTCGCCGTGCTCGTCGCTCACTGCTCCGCAGTTCGGTGGAAAAAAATCTAGATGAGAGTGCCAAAAATGTATCTTTAGTGACATGTTGCAACCAAGGCTTTTGTATGCCTTGAGGAGGTTTTCCACCAACAACCTGTAGTTGTCTGCCTTGTTGTTTCCGAGAAAAATTATTGCCACTAACTGGAAGGCTTTCCATGCCGTTTTTTCCTTGCCACGCAGTGCATGGTCAAATGCATCATCTCGAAGAAGTTCACGAATCTGAGGACCAACAAAGACACCTTCCTTTATCTTAGCTTCACTTAACCTTGGAAATTTTCCACGGAGGTACTTGAAAGCTGCTTGTGTTTTGTCAATGGCCTTGACAAAGTTCTTCATCAGACCCAGCTTGATGTGTAAGGGTGGTAACAAAATCTTCCTTGATTCAACAAGTGGTGGATGCTGAACACTTTTCCTCCCAGGCTCCAATGACTGTCGGAGTGGCCAATCTTTCTTGATGCAGTGGGAATCTCTTGCACGACTATCCCATTCGCAGAGAAAACAGCAGTACTTTGTGTATCCAGTCTGCAGACCAAGCAAGAGAGCAACAACCTTCAAATCGCCACAAAGCTGCCACTGATGTTGGTCATAGTTTATGCACCTCAAAAGTTGTTTCATGTTGTCATAGGTTTCCTTCATATGGACTGCATGACCAACTGGAATTGATGGCAAAACATTGCCATTATGCAGTAAAACAGCTTTAAGACTCGTCTTCGATGAATCAATGAACAGTCTCCACTCATCTGGATCGTGAACAATGTTGAGGGCTGCCATCACACCATCGATGTTGTTGCAGGCTACAAGATCACTTTCCATGAAGAAGAATGGGACAAGATCCTTTTGACGGTCACGGAACATGGAAACCCTAAATCACCTGCCAGGAGATTCCACTGCTGTAGTCTGGAGCCCAACAGCTCTGCCTTACTCTTGGGTAGTTCCAAATCCCTCACAAGGTCATTGAGTTCACCTTGTGTTAGGAGGTGTGGTTCAGAGGAGGAGGATGGGAGAAAATGTGGGTCCTGTGACATTGATGGTTCAGGACCAGAAGTTTCATCCTCTTCCTCTTCCTCGTCTGACTCAAGTGAGAATGATTCTGGTGCATCAGGAACCGGCAGTCCTTCTCCGTGGGGTACTGGGCGTATAGCTGATGGAATGTTTGGATAATGCACAGTCCACTTTTCCTTCTTTGACACACCTTTCCCAACTGGAGGCACCATGCAGAAGTAACAATTGCTGGTATGATCTGTTGGCGCTCTCCAAATCATTGACACTGCAAAAGGCATAGATTTTCTTTTCCTGTTCAACCACTGGCAAAGATTTGTTGCACAAGTGTTGCAGCATATGTGTGGGGCCCACCTCTTGTCCTGATCTCCAATTTTGCAGCCAAAATAAAGGTGATAGGCTTTCTTAACCATAGTGGTTATACTGCGCTTTTGTGATGCAAAAGTCACTTCACCACAAACATAGCAGAAGTTATCTGCACTGTTCACACAAGTACGAGGCATCTCTGCTCACTTTGGCTAAACAAAAATGTGTCCCTTTGCAAAATCAAACACTGACAAATAAGAGAGCACGACACTGTATGATTTCTAAAGCTGATATAGGGCAATTTGTTCAGCAGAGTGATGTAAGCTTCGTTATGATTGCATCATCCATGACTTCTAGGAATAACATGATGCAATTCATATCATGTATGACGCAATACCAGCTTCAGATTGCATCATTCATTGTTTTGCCTAAAAAGCAAGTACTGTCCAAACCCAGTCATAGATTTATTCATAGATCCAGTCAAAGATGTATTTTAGTCATTTCTGGTTTAAATTGAGATCCCTTCCCTTTATAACTCACTTATCCTCCGCCATTCCCAAGTCAAGGGTCGTATATACTGACCCAATAGCATATCTTGAAAACTAGAGCCAATCAACAAGTTTAAGCATCATTTTCGTTCTCAGTGACCCAGAATTAGTAAAGTTTGACTACATTTATTTCAGAAGCATTTTGGCTGTAAAGCAGTGTAATTGTAGAGGTAAACCACAGAAAATAAAACCAGTTTATTACAAAAGGAGGCAGAACTGGGAGCTAAGAAAAGGTTAGCAGATAAAGAAGCTAGGGAAGAAATCGGCAGAAGCACATGTGTGCACGCATACACACACAACACAAGTTGCCCGGCATAGGAAAAAATACATGCCATGATGAAAAAAGAGGATTGTTTTGGTTATGTCTGATGATCATACAATTACAGAGGACTAAACAGTCAGGGTGAGATGTTAATCAGAGACTAACGCTCAACAGGATGTCGGCCTCTTTCTAGCATCAATACAAGCCGCAGATATTTAAGAAAGAAGCAGCACTCATCATGAGCAGAGCAAAAATACCAAAGAAATTCAAAACTGCTACTGGAACACAGGTAAGTTGTTGAAAGTATTGAAAACATTTGAAACAAACAGCAATGAAAAGCATGTGAGACTAACCAAATTAGCACCACTTTTCGACATTAAGAACATCTTTGATCAAAGGGAGACTAAGACTTTAAAAATACTTTTTATTACATTTCAACTTATTAAACATATTGAAATACTCTGGCGAACAATACAAATAATAATGTGCAAATGAAAGAGTGCGGATAAGGTGGCATATACAATGTTGTATAGGAAACAGACCCGAGGGTACCTCTTACTTGCTTAAAGGACTAAGGGTATGTCTACACTACCTGCTGGATCGGCGGGCAGCGTTCGATCCAGCGGAGGTCGATTTATCACATCTAGTCTAGACTCGATAAATTGACCCCTGAGTGTTCTCCCATCGGCTCCTGTACTCCACCACCATGAGAGGCTCAGGCAGAATCAACAAGGGAGCGGCAGCAGTCAACTCACCGCAGTGAAGACACCATGGTGAGTAGGTCTAAGTATGTCGACTTCAGCTATAAAAACAACAAGGAGTCTGGTGGCACCTTAAAGACTAACAGATTTATTTGCACTATGCATCCGAAGAAGTGAGGTTTTTACTCACGAAAGCTTATGCCCAAATAAATCTGTTAGTCTTTAAGGTGCCACCAGACTCCTTGTTGTTTTTGTAGCTACAGACTAACACGGCTACCCCCTGATACTTGACTTCAGCTATGTTATTTATGTAGCTGAAGTTGCGTAACTTAGATCGATCCCCCCCTCAGTGTAGAACAGGCCTAAGTTGATTAAAATGAAAGAAGAAACTTAAAAGATAGGGCATAGAAGAAAGAAGGAATAAGAAAAAGAAATGCAAAGACAGTGATACCAAAGATTAATAGACTTAGAGCTTGAGCACCTCTAGCGTGTATTCATGCTTAAGAGATGTAGGCAAGAGGGAGTTCCACATATACATTTCAGTGACTGAATATAGTTCCAACCTGTATGGGATATGATCTTATTGGATTCTTTGTCCCAAAAATCTTTAGACTAGCATTAAAATCTAGAGAGTTATTTAACAACATATAGATAGTAGAGGCCAAAGCAATAAGATAGACCTATCACAATGTCAATCCTGGTGCTAAAAAACACTAATCTATTCCGTCTCATAAAAATTATAACAGAACCATCAAACCCAGACCTCATAGAAGTGTAAGAAAAGGAAAACAAACAAACAACTAGACATATTCCAAAAGGCTAATTGCCAGGATATTGAATAGTACATCTAAAGCCAGACACAGAAATGATGACATACATCGAGAAGCCTACCACTTCAGTGAGATGAAAGGTAACTTGCGATCTGAAAAACATGAAAAATTGGAAATAGAGACAGAAACTGAGGAACAACAAAAAAAAAAGGTTTAGTCTTAGGGTTCAAAAGAGAAAAAACCAGTGGTGAAATCCAAATATGCACAGACTTGAGGGATCTCATCAAAGTTATTCAAGAAAACTACAATCTTTCCACTTTATACAATATTACCCAGAAGTTAGGCACAGTCTCTTTTCTTTAGCATAATAGATGCACAAAGCAGACCCTGGCAAATAAGACTAGCAAGAAAAAACAAACAAACAGCAAACTGATGACATTTAATGCACCAGTTGGCCACTTGTGATTCACTCACATGCCACTTACAATATTCTCCACACAGGAGATATTTCAAATGAAAGCAAATGAGGTGGTACAAGGCTTAAATGGTGTGTAGGTCATTACTGATGAAAGACTAGTACAGAGGAATTCAAGGAACAGCAATATAAAGATAATGGATTTCAAGAAGGCAGACTTTTAGCAAACTCAGGGATTTGGTAGGTAAGATCCCATGGAAGCAAATCTAAGGGGAAAAACAGTTCGAAAGAGTTGGCAGTTTTTCAAGGAGTCATTATTAAGGGCACAAAAGCAAACTATCCCACTGCGTAGGCAAGACAGGAAGTATGGCAAGAGACCATGCTGACTTAACCAGATCTTCAGTGATCTGAAAGTCAAAAAAAGAGTCCTACAAAAAGTGGGAACTAGATCAAATTACAAAGGATGAATATAAACAAATAACAACATTGTGTAGGGACAAAATTAGAACAGCCAAGGCAAAAAATGAGATTAAACTAGCTAGAGACATAAAGGGTAACAAGAAAATATTCTACAAATACATTAGAAGCAAGAGGAAGACCAAGGACAGGGTAGGCCCTTTGCTCAACGGGGGTGGGGGGAAGGGAGAAACAATAACAGAAAATGTGGAAATGGCAGAAGTGCTAAATGACTTTTTTGCTTCAGTTTTCACCAAAAAAGTGTAGTAGCGATTGGATGTCTAACATAGGTTTTTGGGTTTGGGACAAAAGTTGAAATTTTCCACAAAGGGGAAAAAAACATTCTAACTAGCTATACAATTGTTTCAGTTAAGGCAAGATGTCAAAAGTGTCACCATCACCTCTATTATCAAGTGGTAACTCTAGAAATAGACTACAAGCAAGTGGGATACATTTTAAAACAACCCCATGTAATGAGCTCGGCCAGAAAATTTGCCTTTATTAGTAAAACAGTCATTAACAATTACAAAACATGTGAAAATAATAAATAGCTTTCCTCTCCAAGCCCAGACTACATACTATGTGTCAGGATTCCAAAGTGAATTTTTACATGTGGCTTCTGCAAAAAGCATGAAATAAAAATGTTTGCAACTGTTTAACTAGTTGATGCTACCATATAGCGACAGAGAAAGGGAACTAAATTGTTTTGGTGACCTTTTGAGGCTCGTAAAATAGGGCATTAGAAGACTAGTAAACTATTATATATATATATATTTAAAGTGAAAAGTCTAATATTTCAGCCAGCAAATCTCACAACAACTTCAGGGTAAGAGCAGATTTTGCTAATGGAGAGATCTAATACATAAGACTGGGGAGATAATCATGACACAATGGGACAAAAGTTCTCCATCTTCACCCAAAGCCTCTACTTGGAACAGGCATCATTTGCTTCAGAATGAGCATCGCTTGCTTCTCCAAGCCTTGAATACCGTCCCTCCTTCCAGGAAATCAGGTTCATGCTGCCATTTAGATTCATCATCCATGGAGTCATTACTAATGTAAGAAACCTTCATTAGTGGGCATGTGGCTGTCTGAGATGGGATGGTTTAAACCCCTCCTGGCCAGCTGATAGTGAGTGATAACAGTAGACACAAGTTTCTAGGGATTCTGAGGACATGATGAACACATGAGTGATGCACTCAGTGGCAAACAATCCTTGTTGGGAATTCTATTCTATTTTATTTAGTACTTGTATTGCAGTGTGGTATCTGTAGATTTACATATTTTACAGTTAAGAGCTGAATATGCAGCTTTCCAAAGAGCACCTTCAAATTCCAGGATTCAGTTAAATTCCTTTATTATAAATATTTCATCTCGGAAACAAAAAGAACATTTGCTTCATTTTTATTTTAGTTACAGGTGGACACCTGGTTAGCACACACTAGCCTCTGCAGTAGTACTAGAGCAGCGTTTCCCAAATGTGCCACCGGGGGCTTTTCTTGTGACCACAGCTGCCTGGGCTGTGATGGCGGGAGGGGAGGTCTTCAGTAGTGGTTGTGCCCTGTCCCCCTCTGGAAACACACAAGCTGGAGGAGCAGGCAGCCAGTGAATTCCTCACTTTCCCAGGGTCGGTGGGGTTGGGCTTCAGCCCTGGGGTGGTGGGTGGCAGGCTCCAGCCGTAGGGCTTCAGGCTTCATTCTCTGGCTGCGCTGTGGTGGGCTGTGGCCCCAATCTCACCCCCCTCCCCATCACCCTGGCCCTCGCTGCCTTCCCCAGAGCCCCATCATCACTGGCCCACATTGCCTCTGTATCCACCTCCCCATCCAGGGCTTAATTTGTCCCCAGGTTTGGTGGGGCTGACTAAATCTGCTGTGAAAAGTGTATGTTTATTAATATCACTTTTCACAACAGACTTACTCTCTAGCAAGTCTTAAAAAAGCAACCAAAAAAGCAAAAGAAACAACAAGAAAAAAGCCAAGAACATGCAAAGCATCTTATTTGTGTTTCTATTCTGTTTAGGTCCAGTAAAGAATAGAGACAACTGTACATTATTTTTAATATTGAGTCTGTAAAAAAAATCCTACATAAATAAATTACAATGATTTGGATATGGATATGTGCATATTTTTGTTTTTCCTAAAGTTAATTACGTATTTTAGGAAAAATTGTGAGAGAGGCCCCCAGCAAGAGTTGGTTGCAGCACTCTGAGGCCACCAAAAATTTTGTTGTGTAACCCCTGTATTAGACCTCTCATCAGCCAGTCGATCCCTCTTTTATTATAGAGTTTACTGGCCTACAGTGAATGTAAGGGCATAGATCCTCAAAGGTATTTAAATGCCTAACTCCCATTGATTTCAAAATAACTGAATCGTGGGTCCATATTGGAGGCCATGAAGATCTTTTTCTAGCACTTGATCCATTACCCTGTACCAGGACCGCAGCATACACTTGTGCAGCAGCTACCTCATTGATGGAATGTGGCCTAAGCAAATACTGGCATGAACCTCACCCCATAGTCCACCACTTTCAAGATGTTTTCTGGTTGATTTCAATGGGAGTTAAGCACCTAAATATCTCTGGGGATCTAGACCTAGGAAACTATGGTAAGGTTAAATATGCATTATAAAATCCCTCCCCCTCTACACACTTCCTTCTCCCTCCTTTCTCTTGCTGATCATGTTATTTAAAATTCTCTTTTGGAGGTAAAACTTCCATTATCTTAGCTCACAATTGAATGTTTTCCCTCTTTTAAGTTTGAGGGGGAAAATCCCTGTTTTTGAGTTATGGAGGAATGGATAATAACAAAGAAAGGATTTTTGTTTTCAATGATGGCAAAGATGGTTTAGCTCATCCAATGGCAGAATAGGATCCCCAAGTTGCCACTGGGCTGAACCATCAGGGGAAAGAATGGATGAAAAAATAAAATGAAAAGGTTCTGAGTGTCTGAAAATACTCTTTTCTGACTATGTTCAGTGGGTGTGACAGGAGTGCTCTCTAAAAGAGAGATGTCTGTCTGTTTGCAGATAGTTGATAAATAGTGCTGCATATTATCGAGCACTGATTCTGGGATTTTGTAGGCACAATAAAACAATTTGTTGTGCACTGTAAGCAGTGCCTTGTGTACAGCTCTTTACATAGCTCTTAACAGTGAGCTAAGATCCCAGCAGAGCCTTTGGAAGCCTTGCCCCCTTTGTGATACCTATTGGGAAATAATGCCCTGATGCTGCAAATGTGACAGCTGTCATCTTGGCCAACACACCAGGGATTAAGTTTGGGACCTACAGAGCTAAAAGTGTGTGCTGCTACAGTTTGAGCTAAAGAGCCAAGGCTCTGTAGCTGTGTATTGTAACAACTCGTATCATCTGTGGGTTAGCAGAGGGGGACACAGTAGGTTACACAAACACTTACACATATGACTTTACATACATGGTCTCCAATTTAGCAGCCCATACTTATTAAGCAAAACAACTAAGCATGTGCTTAACTTTAGACATAGGTTTAAGTCTATGGTCTTTCAATTCCCTATTTAAGGTGCACCCACCAGTCAACTATTGAAGCATATCTCTCCCACTGGTCTTTTCAGAGTTATTTCTCTCCATGATGTTGCCCTGCATGTTTCATTCATTTGTTGTCATTTGCCTCCAACTGGCTTATTGTGGTTGGTGGCAGCACGTTTAAATGTCCAGAAGCAGTCGCACTGAACACGTTACTCAGTTACTATTGCCCAAATGCATAAAGCTACTTGGATACATAAGTTTGCAGGACTGGGGCCTCATAGAAGAATTGCATGTTCTCCCTGCTTAGTCTGACCAGGGGTTTAACGAGGAGAGAGGCTGCTGGAGCAGTTTACAGGAGGGAGATTATCAAGGTCTCGTGTAAGAGAAAAATTTGTCCCCAAAATTGTCTTAACTCCATGAACAAGAGTTGAGCCTAGGTGAGAAAAAGCTTACAGATCCCTCGGTTTGAATATCTTCTCTGCAACTTTTGCTGCATTCGATAATTCTCTGCAAACTGTGAGCTTCCATTTTAAAAGAAAAATAAGTTTCTGTCTTTTTCCATTTGCAAAGATATAGCCATTGCCCTGTCCCCAGACAATGTTATAAAAATGAATCATGCTCAGAGGCTTCTCAAATACAATAGCTTTATTTAACTGCCAGCATACAACTACTCAGCTCCCAGTCCCTTGAGTTCACTCCCTGCTACCAGTTACGTGTTAGTCTTAAAGTGACAAGGTCTCTCAGAGTGCTGGCTGCTGAGCTCATTAACTTGTATTTCTGACAATATCGTACATCCCCCTTCTTTTAAAGGTGCTGTAACTGGCCATCATAATACCTAACTCATACTCTTCATTCTTTTATGTTTCTGGGGGCTCATTATCCAGTAAAGTTAACTTGTAACAAAGTCATGCAATTCTCTCAGTTTGTGCTAATGTCCATACCCAGAGTAGTCTGGGTTTTTATGATGGCTGTGTGTCATTCAATCTCTCTTGAGAAGACTGATGCTGATAAATCATGATGCACATTGATTTGATTTGTTTTTCTTTTCATCTCACTTTCTTCTGTGCATCCATTTATTGAGGTTTTTGCTCTGCACCCACCAACCAAGTATCTGATTGCCTTCTGCTCTTTCCCACTCTTTGTTTTAAGTTTTTTCTCTCTCCATAGTTGTGCCCTGCATATTTCCTTCACATGTTTATATTTGCTTCTCTTTTGTTGTAGAACAAAATCACCTTTGAGTACGATCCCTTTGTCTTATGTGAATTTTGCACCATGATTAGGAATTCTCCTTTATTTCCATTGGTGTGTCCCGATGATAGGCTGGTCACTTATCTTCCCCTGTTTTTGCCACTTTCTCTATGAATGGATCTTTCTGTGTTTTTTGCAGGATTTTATGAGCTTCCACTAGACAGTTTTTGAATATAGGGTGAATTTGTTTGTTCAGTTATAGCCTTCACATTGTTGATGTCTTTATAATTAGTGTTGGGAGAGGAGATTTGATATTGGTTTATATTTCCTTGGTTTTATATTTAATATTCAGTGCATACTATAGTAGTTTTAAGATTATCCTGTATGATACATATAGCAAGCAGCAATCATGCCTTTTGTGTTATACTTTTATGTGTGTTACATACCAAATGTGGACTTTTATATACAAAAAAGGCAAATGTACATAAGACAATATATGACTTCAAATATGTAAAAGTTGCTGTTTACATTATTTGAATGCAAGTTATGCATATTTTTGTTTCATGTGGAAGATGAAATGTCAGCATTTAGTATGGTTTGATGCCAAAATTATTCACTGGAATGATATTCTGAAATTCAGACTTGTGAGGTTTTCACTATAAAATCATAGGATGGGAAGGGACCTTGAGAGGTCATCTAGTCCAGTCCTCTGCAGCCATGGCAGGACTAAGTATTATCTAGACCATCCCTGACAGGTGTTTGTCTAACCTGCTAGGACAAAGTTTGAGTAAAAAGTTCAGATCTGTTTTGAATGGAACACTATAACAATTTGGAAATGTTTAGTGAAATTGAAGCAAAATGCAAAAATCTGGCATTTTGAGATTTTAAATTTTTTTGGATGCATATTTCCTTATTTCATATAGCCCCAGCAATCACATTGTGGGACTTTTGCCAGCATTTGCAGCCTTGACAGACTTTTATGTTTATTTTTCCCAGGGCAGTGGTACATATATATACACTAGTTTTTATCTTGTGTGTGAATTACTGCGCTAACTATATTGTTTCTGAAGTATTATCATACCAAGTTTCTGGTTTTAGTGCAAGTGAAGGTCTTTGTGTCATCCTGTCTGGGTTTCTTTAATAGCTGTGATTGTAAGTCTTATCCCCTTCCACTCCAAGTGTGTTTGAAACCTCTCCAACCATATGAAAGTGCTCTGGTGCAGAACTGTATATGTATGCTTCAGGATTTATCAAGTAAGAACTTTAGATAGTAAAATACCTTCAAACCCAGGATTTCCCAACTTTTTCCAGTTAAGATCCACTGTTTTTATTAAAACCTTTAAGTGGGACCATAGACATGTAATGATCTTACCAAGCCTGTCATATTGGAATTCATTTTGTTAGTTTTTTGTGATGAAATACAAAGCTCAATAGTTGAATAGGGCGTGTGAGAAACGGGTGAGACATGACCTCAGTTTTATTAGCACCATTCAATTGAATTGGCCAAGTCTAGTATACAGTGTTTAATGCCTACTTTGCTTCAGTCTTCACCAAAAAGGTTAATGGTGACTAGATACTCAACACAATTAATATTGACACCAAGGGTGAAAGAACATAAGCCAAAAATAGGGAAAGAACAGGTTAAAATACTTAGATAAGTTGGCAGGGCCTGATGAAATTCATCCTAGGGTACTTAAGGAACTAGCTGAAGCAATCTTGGAACCGTGAACAATTATCTTGGAGAACTCCTGGTGGAGTGGTGAGTTCCCACCAGACTGCAGAAGGCGAAACATGGCATCTATCTTTAAAAAGGGGAACAAGGAAGACCTGGGGAATTACAGATCTGTCAGGCTAATTTTGTTACCTAGAAAGATACTGGGACAAATTATTAAACTATCAATTTGTAAGCACCTAGAGGATAACAAGATTATAACGAATAGTCAGCATGGATTTATCAAGAACAAATCATGCCAAACCAGCCTAATTTCCTTCTTTAATAGGGTTAATGGCCTAGTAGATGGGGGAAAGCAGTAGGCATAATTTATATTGATTATAGTGAGGCTTTTGACACAGTCCCACATGACATTCTCATAAGCAAACTAAAGAAATGTGGTTTAGATGAAACTACTATAAGGTGGGTGCACAATGGGTTGAAAGACAATACTCAAAGAGTAGTTATCAATGGTTTGCTGTCAAACTGGGAGGGCTTATCTAGTGGGATCCCACAGGGGTCAGCCCTGGGTCTGGTACTAGTCAATATCTTCATTAATGACTTGGATAATGGAGTGGAGAGTATGCTTAAAATATTTGCAAATGGCATCAAGATGTCTGGGTTGCAGGCACTTTGGAAGACTGGATTAGAATTCAAAACAACCTTGACAAATCAGAGATTTGATTTCAATTTAACAAGATTAAATTCAATAAAGATAAGTGCTGAGTACGTCACTTAAGAAGGAAAAATAAAATGCACAACTACAAAATAGGGAATAACTGGCTAGGTGAAAAGGATCTGGGAATTATAATAAAACACAAATTGAATATGAGTCAACAGTGTGATGCATCTGTGAAAAAAGCTAATAACTCTTTGGCATGTATCAACAGGCGTGTAGTGTGTAAGATGAAGTAGGTAATTGTCCCGCTCTACTTTGCACTGGTGAGGCCTCAACTGGAATACTATATCCAGTTCTGGGCACTGTGTTTTAGTAATGAGGTGTGGTCAAATTGGAGATAGTTCAGAGGACAGCAACATAAAAGGTAAATCATAAAACCTGATTTATAAGGAAAAGTTAAAAAACTGGGCATGTTTACTCTTGACAAAAGACTGAGGGGGAACCTGATAGCAGTCTTCAAATATGTTAAGGGCTGTTATAAAAAGAATGGCTATCAATTGTTTTCCATGTCCACTGGAGGTAGGACAAGAAGTGAGGGGCTCAATCTGCAGCCGGGGGATTTAGGTTAGATATTGGGAAAAACTTTCTAACTATAAGAATAGAGTCCCCATTATTGGAGGTTTTTAAGAACAGGTTGGACGAACACCTCTCAGGGATGGTCTAGGTTTACTTGGTCCTGCCCCAGTGTAGGAGACTGAACTTGATGACTTCTTGAGGTCCCTTCCAACCCCTACAATTTTTTTGATTCAATGGATTCCTGTCTTAAACAAATAGATCCAAGATATAAATGTAATCTAAAATGTTACATTTTGGTTAACAGGTCAGAACTTACAAGCATAACTTTGTTTCCATATCTTGTAACACAATTTACAATCATAATAATAGGTTCTTTTTCTGGAGACTGGTTTTACTACAGTTCTAAGTAATTACACACATCTGGTGAGAACTTTAAATGCAGTTGTAAAAGGAACTAATCTGAGGATTATAAATTCCCTACACCCCCATAGATCAGCCCTGGGGCCCAAATCCATGAATTTCAAACCCTTTAAGGAACACAAGTTGCACTGGTTTTTGGAAAGAATAAAAGGTAAATTTGTTTTAAACATCTCTTTTAGTAACATCTGTATTATAGAGGACTCTGATTTCCCCAGCCATGGAAAAGCAACATTACAGAGTGTTCAGTTCTGTTGCATGTCTCTAATTAAGTTAACCCCCCATTATCAGGAATGAGATATTTTAGAAATTCAATATCACATTGGCTTACACGAGAAATATGGTTTATCATCCTGCATGAGTTTTTCATAGCAACTAGAAAACACATATGTATATATATTTCCATATGTGGTGGGGATGTACATGTGATAAAGTGCAGAGCCATGTGCTATATACATTTTTTCAGCATATGGTTCAGCAGTTTATCATGCACTGTTGGCCACCTCATCACACTCTGCCTACTAATCCATTTTCCCTGGGTCTGCTTCTGACACTCTAAACTTCTTAGTAGCTTCAAATAGCTGTCATTTATCAAGTAATCTGACAGAGAAATGTTTCCTTCTTTCCCCAGACTGTAGATTTCCCCCACCCAGTGAGTTGAGGATCAGTACAGACAATATTTTGTCCACAATCAGTGATAGAATTAAGGTCTGATATCTCCCAATTCTTCATACCTAGAAATACCTTAAAACGTTTAGAAGTTGTGATTCTCACCTTACCAATGGGGGATATTGTACTTGTTTCTACTTTGAGTATTTACATGGCCCCCATTAGCCTAGTATTTGAGCACGTCACAATCTTTCATGTATTTATTATCACAACACTCCTTCACATTCCTCTTACCCCATCAACTCAGATCAGGTTGTTGGGCAAGCATTTGCCATCTCTATTTGTATGAGGTGACACTAAGGTCCTCCGGCTTACCATCTTCTTTGATGCAACCCATCCATCATTTCCTTGGCTTTCCTCGAGATCTCTTTCTTACTATCCTCTCCTGCCATCCTAGCTTCACCAGATCTCCTCCATTCATCTCTGATTGTGTCTGAACCAGCGAAGTCCTGCTTCCTGGATTTTGTCAGCGATGTCATGGACTTCGACATCCATTCTAAGACTACTTTCATTTTGAAATCTGTCTCTTCATGTAACGCCTCTTATGGCACAAAGACGTCTCATCTCAAACACCTGCAGGCATTGAACCTCCTGTCTCTTTATTGCTCATCTTTCTGCACTGAACAGCATTGTGGGGTGAACCTCACAACATCCCTGTGAGGAGAGAAAATGGTATTAGCCCCATGTCACAGATGGGGAATGCAGGCACAGATAGACACATGCAAGATTGTACAAAAAGCCTATGGCAGAGAAGGGAATTAAAACCCAGATCTCTAGACTTGCAAGTGAGTTCCCTGACCACTAGGCTATGTGCGCGCTTTCTCTCTCTCTGTCTCTCAAGCTGTGGATAGTCCAGAGGTATCAGGACATACAACTGTGACATTTTATGTACAGAAAAGCTATTGCAAGTCATTTTTAGATTTTTTTATAACTCCCTGTGAAGTCTGTATAATTGGACTCCAGCCATCTGGTTGTACAAGTGGTGGGACATTAACACCTTAGAAATTTTTATTGGGGCTAAATGGCATATACGGAATACAGGATAGCCTGGTGAACATTGATATTTAATCAGCAGCAGTTGGGGATGGTCTGGATGAAAAGTTCACTCCTGGATTCACCACTCAAAGGTAATGCAACCATCCCAAAGTCATGCCAAAAACCCATCAGACCACATCACACCATTGTGTATGTTACAGAAACAAATATTTTAGGACTGTTTATAGAACTGCTTCAAAAATTCATTGGGAGTAATTCTTCTAAACCTCTCCCTGAAGAGCCAGATGCCTTAATATCATAAGTCCAATTGTAAGACTCAGAGGGAAAGGGAAATTATAACGAACAATTTTAAAAATAGACCCAGAGTGCAGTGTATGTGTTTGTGAGGCAAGGAAGCCCCCAAGGGTATGAGTTCAGAATACAGCAGCTGGCTCATACCCAGCAGAGAGCTGCAGACCTATTGAGAGCCCTCACTCTGCAATGCATATATCTTAAAAAAGCAGGAGCAGGGTACTTCTCCATACACATCTGAATCCTAAAAATGGTTTGGGTTCAGTGGAGGGGACAGGGCTGAGGTTTGGGCTGGGTCTTTGCTTTTTAAGATTCACTTCATCCCTATTGCTTTTTTCACACCCGTGCAGTATGGGGCCTCAAAGAATAATACACATCTGTAATGCATAAAGTGGCTTATCAAATGGTCGTTATGAAAGGAGATGTTGCCTAGTAAAGATTTTCTCTGATTAACTGCACCAGATGGACCTCATTAGCCAACATCAACTCCATCCAAGGGGAAAAACCTGTTGGGGGAAATGTTGTTTTTCCCCCTACAGTTTGAAATATTACAGACAGTAGGAGACACTGCTAAACTTTGCATCTGAGTTTTGAAACTAGCTTTCACAGATCTCAGCAAGCTGAAATCTTCTAGTGAGAATATCCTTTCCTACCACTACTGGTATCCTTTCTCTTACACTCGGCTACTGCAGATAGCCTTTCCTCTCCAGTTTCTGAGGAAATGAGATTTAATGATGAAAATAAGGTACTGATAAGTTATAAAATGGTAACAGAAATGGATGTAAAATCGGCCACCAGCACCTGAACTGATGTCAGCTGCTGGTGTATTGTTCTTTCTTCCAAAATACATATTGGAGTAATAGAAGTAAGGTAAAGATTTTAAAATATAATCTTTTATCAATTTTTCCCTTATCTTAATTTCATCCCCAAATGTTCAACAACTGCTTCTAAATGTGTGCCGATTATTTTAATCTTCTAGACTCAAGGTATCATGCTTGCTTGTCAGCAGCATAACAGCATGCACAATCACTCGTGCCTGTAAAGAAACACAAAATTCATAGCCACAGAAAATATTTGCATGTGCAATTCAGGCGACTGAGAGCCTTTTATGTGGTTAAAATTGGGTTTTTGCAGACAGTAATGTTGGCTATGCTTTCAAAATACAAAAAACCTAGACATATAGACTCATAGAATCATAGACTTTAAGGTCAGAAGGGACCATTATGATCATCGAGTCTGACCTCCTGCACAATGCAGGCCACAGAATCTCACCCACTCACTCCTGTAACAAACCCCTAACCTATATCTGAGCCAGTGAAGTCCTCAAATCATGGTTTAAAGATTTCAAGCTGCAGGGAATCCTCCAGCAAGTGACCCGTGCCCCACGCTGCAGAGGAAGGCAAAAACCCCCCAGGGCCTCTGCCAATCTGCCCTGGGGGAAAATTCCTTCCCGACCCCAAATATGGCGATCAGCTAAACCCTGAGCATGTGGGAAAAACTAACCAGCCAGACACCCAGGAAAGAATTCTCTGTAGTAACTCAGATCCCACCCCATCTAACATCCCATCACAGGCCATTGGGCATATTTACCGCTAATAGTCAAAGATCAATTAATTGCCAAAATTAGGCTATCCCATCATAGCATCCCCTCCATAAACTTATCAAGCTTAGTCTTGAAGCCAGATATGTCTTTTGCCTCCACTACTCTTGGCAGACTGTTCCAGAACTTCACTCCTCTGATGGTTAGAAACCTTTGTCTAATTTCAAGTCTAAACTTCCTGATGGCCAGTTTATATCCATTTGTTCTTGTGTCCACATTGGTACTGAGCTTAAATAATTCCTCTCCCTCCCAAGTATTTATCCCTCTGATGTATTTATAGAGGGCAATCAAATCTCCCCTCAGCCTTCTTTTGGTTAGGCTAAACAAGCCGAGCTCTTTGAGTCTCCTTTCATAAGACAGGTTTTCCATTCCTCGGATCATCCTAGTAGCCCTTCTCTGTACCTGATCCAGTTTGAATTCATCCTTCTTAAACATGGGAGACCAGAATTGCACACAGTATTCCAGATGAGGTCTCACCAGTGCCTCCTTATCTCTACTGGAAATACCTCACCTGATGCATCCCAAGACTGCATTAGCTTTTTTCACGGCCATATCACATTGGCAACTCATAGTCATCCTGTGATTAACCACCACTCTGAGGTCCTTCTCCTCCTCTGTTACTTCCAACTGATGCGTCCCCAGCTTATAACCAAAATTCTTGTTATTACTCCCTAAATACATGACCTTGCACTTTTCACTATTAAATTTCATCCTATTACTTTTACTCCAGTTTACAAGGTCATCCAGATCTTCCTAGATTATTTTATCTCAGAGGAAATAACAAATATAACCATCTCCGCAAGAGCCAGAGAGACCAGAATGGGACTGTCTCTGTGTGTGACCCTTCATCTGGAATCACCGCTCAGTCTCCAGTGTTCCAACTCTTGCTATTGTATCATGAGTCTCACAATAATTGGTGTTTTTCTTTAAGCCCCAGCTGCTGGAGGAATGTGATAGGGTGAAAATCTCAGCTTTCTTTTTAATTTCTTTTTTCAAAGTAAGTTTCTAGCCCTCATGGATACAGAGAAAAGCCTGAAAACATGAAGGAAGTGCAACCTTAAAGTCGCAAATATAAAGAAACCAACATTTATTTCTTTTTTTAAAGAAATCATGATCTCTTGGTTTTTTGGGGGGGTCCTGACCCATGGTTTTGGGATTCTTAGGACTGGCAATGCTGAAACAGTCAGACAGGATTCTTACATTTAAAGGGATTTTACACAAAAGATAATCACAGCTACATTCACCACATTTATAAAGAGACTGGCTTGAGGTTTTACATGTCCAGTATAAATAGTCAAAGGGAATGAAATTCAGAGTTAATGCTCAGAATCTTAGATTGAATCAATCTATTGCCACTACCTATTGCATCTTGTATTTTTTTTATTACTTCACATTAGCCAGTCATCACCCATATCTGAAATGACCTATACAATATGTTGGCACCATGGGTGAAGAGAGGACAGAGTGGTAGCCTTAACTTTGAATTTCCTGGCTTTTTCTATTTCAATCAGGCCCTTAAAATTCTTTTAAATGACTTTTTTATATTTATTATATGGTAGAATAAAGGAATTTATTCTAGAGAGGCTTAAATGACTGTGAATGAGGTAGGTGTGAAGTCTAGCTGAAGTGGGTTCCTTGTTAAAATGAAATTGCTGTACAGGGGACCCAACTCTGATGGACAAAATAGCAAACTGTAGGCTGCTGGATTCCTATGTACTTTTGCTTTCTTGTGCTATTTTCTATAATTATCAATTTGCCTGTTGGGGAACAGGACTTTGGAAATGGGATTTTGGGTAATTTAGTGATGCAGTCCATTGACCCTGCTGTCAGGACCAGTGGACTGCATCGTGAATTAAAACCTACATTTGGGGAATTGGTGTAACCCTCAGTAGTGGGCATAGCCGCAGGCCCTGAACTCAACAGACTGAAAACTGAAATCCTAAGTTATACTGCTATCTTCTCTCATTTCAAAGGAACATTCAGCTCTTCCTAATATTCCATTGCGAGTTGTGCCAGTCTCTTTAAAATGGAGAGAAGGCAATCATTAATTAAGTAAGTGTTGCTATGCTGCATAATGAGCCGCTCACAGCTTCCTGCATCTCTGTTTTTGTGAATTTTTTTGGAGTTATGGAGACAGCCTGTTCACCCTTCCCTTATCCCATAAACAGCAGTGAAAAATGTTTCATAAAACTATAAGCTCATTTAGGTTGGAGGCAGACTGTCTTTCTGGCCTGATGCCCACCAAGGAAACAAACAGGAGACATTGCATGCAATTGCTCCCCATAAAACACACACATTCTCTCTCTCTAAAGCTGGTAAAAAGTAGACTGTCCTTTTGGCCTTTCCTCTCTTCTAATTCAGTAGTTCTGAAGTAAAACAGACAAGAGCCTTATAATCAGCCAGTTGATTTTGGAATATTTTGCTTCTTTTCACCCCCACACTCTTTATAATAAAATGGGAAGAAGGTGTGAAAGTAAAATCGGTGTGACAAAAGAATGCTAGCCAAAGGGATCGCCCCTCCTTGCTTTTTCACATGAAGGGCCTGATTCTATCAGGTGCTCAGCACCTCATGCTCAGAACTTTGCAGGCTCAAACACTGAAGCCCTAAATAGCTGGGCTTTTTCTAATTCAGTCCAGTCCAGGCATGTCTGGAATAGAAATGAAGTCGTTTGTGCCGTGCACATCAATTCTAGTTTCAGTGCCTTAAAATAAAAAAATAAATCCTTCATTATTTTCTTCCCTTCCCTTTTCCCGAGTGTTACCGAATTACAGGTATTGCAAAGTGCCCATGGTCTGTAGAAGGCTGACCAGCCACTAGGTTCTGGCCCTTGTTGATAAAGACTTGAAACATTCAGAGGTTCTGATTAAGTATGAACATTTTATAAATGATGCTCTGAAAGCAGAAAAGTCAGTCAGTTTGTCTCCACCTTCTGCTCTTCTACGCAGCTAGATGCTCTTGCCATTAACTCCTGTACAGGAGCAGTGCTTTTATCTCTACTGGTTTTTAACTACTGTTTGACACCACAAAGTTTAAAGGAAAATTCTGCTAATTGTAGAGGGGGAAGGGAGGATGTTTCGAATGAGAGGTGTATTTCTTTCTATTTACTGGGCAGAACTTCTTTGCAAGTTTTTCTGCATTATCTTGAACATTGAGCAGCTCCTTTGCTTCCACTCCAGTTACTTTGTGGGAGGCATCAACCTTTTTGTACGAGACAGGCTGTATATCTGCTTCAGTACTGGGGATAATCCTTGAGTTGTAATAAACAATCTGCCCTGTTCTCCCTTCCAAAGCAGGCTGCAGTACACCTTTAGCAGAACAGCTGCTCTGATGGGAACAGGCTAACATCACCTAAAGTGACCCTGAGAGCCAAATGGAGCTGTGGCAGAAATGAAGACCAATGCTAAATGACATTTACAGAAACTAACTAAAGTTGCTGTACCCAAAGGCAGCACTGAAGACCGCATTTGGCAATTGCTCTAATGCCTATTTTATTGATATTTTATACTGTACAGATATTGCACATAAGAATTGCCCACCACTGAACACTTGCCTTACAAATATCCCAGCACTAACTAGCACTTTCTAACATAAAAGGAATATATCATGGAGTAAATAGGATTGTCTCCCACGCACTCATGTTTAGCAGAAATTAAAACCTTAAATGTGTGCCATTTATTGCTCTGTTCTTAACCAGTGGCGACTCTGGATATATGCCAGTTTTACAGCTGTTATTCAGGGGAACCACTATACATCCTTGCTGTGTTTAAACAAGAATGTCTCATCTGAGTAGCTATACTCACAGTGGCTCTATCAGGTAGAGTAGCAGAACATTATCTTGATTATTTAATACTTCTATTGCAGTAGTATCTACAGGGGCCCTACTATGCTGGGTGCTGAACAAATGTAGACAATAGGACAAGATCCAATGTGGCCAACTCTTGTGAATTTATTGTAACTTTTCCAATATTTGGTGTGGGGTTTTGTAAAGCCCCAGCTGCTGGAATCAGGTTATTACCGGAGAACTTCAGCTTTTGTTTTTTAAACAAAGTATTTTCTAACCCTATAGCTGCAGAGAAACATTTGAAAATGTGAACCTAGTGACAGAGGGCAAATAAAATACAAATTATTTTATAACTCTCATGATTTTTAAGCCAATCTCATGATTTGGGGGGGGGGGGCAGGGAGGCAGAGTCGGGATTTTTGGATGCTGGAGGTTGGCAATACTTCAGACCCTGTCCCAAAGAGCTTGCAGCCTTAAAACAGGAAGTCTTCTTGACTAGACTACTTGCCTTCAGTCTGGAAGGGCAGAAGTCCGTTATAGCTGGTTCTATGACATACACTCACACATCTTTAGAATGCAACATCATGGCATGATGTACCACTGTCACCCAAAGATATGCAGGGATATTTTAGTGTACCGTAACACGTATAACTGCCTCACTGCAATACAGATAACAGTGTGTTATTCTTGCTTTGCAGGGGTTTGTGGGAAAAAAGACTCTATTTCAGTTCAATTTTATTTGGCTTCAGCTTGTTCTTTGGGTTTGAACTAACACCAAATCTAATGAGAAACAGTCCAACCCACTTGATTTCATGTTGAACCATGTGAAACTAAGAATTGCCCACAATTCCTTTTGCAAAACCACAGAGTAGCTCAGGATCATTCAGAAGTCTCTGACTTTTGAATTTATAACAAAGCCTGAAAGCAGGTAAACGTTGCCTGGGTTCAGAGCTCATTGTGAACCTTCTATATAGATTATCTAGCAGCTCTGTCCCAGATGTTTATGAACCCTCTACTAGAAAGGGATTCAGAGTCATCCTTCCCCGCTTTCTCTGGTACCACAGCTGTCCTGCTCCATTTTTTACCTTTGCTTGTTTTCCAAGTCACCCACGGGATGACAGACTATTTTATTATCTTATCTGAAGACACATGGTATTGACTTTTTCCAGGTTACACTGATCTCCATGTCTTTAGAGGGAGAACGTCCATCTGTTTCAGTTGCTGACAGACTATCTTGAAAAGTGCTCCGAAATTTATGAATTACAAAAAAACTCTCCTAGCCAATATGTTCTTGGGGTCAGACAGAGTTGTCTCTGCTCATGTTGAAGGCCAAGTTGAGGGAGGCCAGGGAGGAGGTAGAGGCATTCTTCAAATGAATTCCCTTGTGGCATTAATCTTGAACTTAGGCTTTTGTTAGCCAAACACCAAGGTTAAACCCAATTATTTGGGGCTAAAACAAACAAAAACTTAGATAAATGAAACAATAAAGAGACATACAGTTAAAAAAAACAGAAAAAGAAATAAAGAAAAGTTGTACCAACTTTGCCTGAAAGTGCAGTGTGTCTGACACTGGCCTTTACTGGTCATTTTAAAACCTCAAAATCTTTTAGATGAGTCATAGAGTTTAAGGCCAGAAGGGATCACCAGATGATCCAGTGTGACCTTCTGAATATACAGGCCACCAACACCACCCAGCACCTGCACACTAAACCCAACAATTGAAATTAGACCAAAATTAGACCACAGCTCTGAGAAGACTAAACTATTGTGTGTCATAAGCTGAGAAGAAGAGAGACTGGATGTCAATGCCTGGAGTGATTAGTTTCCCTCTAAAAGAACGCACAAAAAATTCTCTACACATCTACAGGTGTTTGGGGTGTTTTACTCCTTTATGCAGCTTATCCCATGGTTTTCCAGAGGTCTTGCATTAGTAATCTCTTCCTTCATCTTTAGCACTCTCTGCCCCTCTATCTTATTGCTTTGACCTCATTCTTTCCTTTCTTCAATTGTTCTATTTTAGTCAGGGGTTTCAAGGTAGACATTACTCATTGCCAAGAATTGGTCTCTTGAATAGAACAGCTTCTTTAAGGCTTCTTGAACAGTGGCACTGGTATCCTACCTTCCCTTAAGGGAAACATTGACAATCTCAACTAGAAAGGAACTTCTAGATCAATGCAGGTCTTCAGTACACCATGGGATCAGGCTGTTGGAAAGACCACAGCAGAAATCTGTGTCTGAGAGGTCAGACTTTTCTATTTGTAAGTAAGAATAAATATTTGTCATCGGGGGGAATGGCCTGGGCAGATGCCAATTATTCCCTGCCATTTTGTTCCCAGCTCCTTATTCTTTTTGGATTAGCCACATTTGTATGCATAAAGACAATTTAAATATTCACTCTGTTGCACCAGATTTATGCCAGTGTATCTCACTGGAGTTACACCATGGAGAAGCTGGTGTAAATGAGAGAATTAGGTCCACATAGTCGGGGGTGCGGGTAGGAGAATTTTCAATAGAGCCCATGTGACTTAGGAGCACAAGTCCCAGTAATTTTCAACAGGACTTGTGCTCCTAAACCATACTTTTAAGAATTCCACCCGTAGGAGATTAGATCAAGTGGTCCATCACCTTACAGTACAGGCTTATGTGTCAGCGTGTGATTATGCAGAATATGCAACACCAATGGCCATACCTGCCAACATCAGCCAATGTTTCATTTGTATTTGCTATCTCAGGGCTTCAAAGTTCCTGCACAGTCCACATCCTTCCTTCTTTCCCAGGGAAAGGAGTGGCTGTTTGGTTTCATAGCAGTACATTCCCTGAGCCTGGTGCAAAGATGAGCTGCGTATTAAGATTAGTTCTTATTGTAACTTCTGTTTGCATTGCAAATGTTGAGAGCATAGTGCAAACAGGGAATGTCAAATCTAAACTGTGAATTAAAAAGGGCTTTAATCATAAACGTGTGTGAGAGAGAGCTGAGCTGTGCAGCTCTTGACAACGCTGCTCTAATATGGTCATCATAAGGATTACTACCGTGCACACATTTGTGAGGGATGACACATTTTCTGGTTAAAAAGTTCATTTCATTTTGTGTAAACTTAAAGCGCTGGCTGATTTTAATCTCTTGACCATGACTGTCCTGGACATGAAGCCAGAAAGTACTGAACTCTACATTTTGGCCACTGTAGCTTCAACAAATAACATTTAAAAAAAAGCGTGGATAGCAACTGAGAACATAAACAATCCAAGTTCAGAAAGTAAACTCCTTCCCTCCAAGGGCATGATTATTACAGATTATAATTATGCCGTGTTTAGGTCACGTAACTTTCTTGGAAGAAGTGCAAGTGAAAAACAGAACTCGTCTGAACAGAGCAGGATCGCTGCACATCAGTTAAGGTAAAGCTGGTGTGTGACAGGACAATCAGCTGATGAATGGCAGAGGAACCATTCATTTCTGAAAGGCTGCAGGTGCAGAACCAGGAAACAGAGGGAGGGAAACAGAACAAAAATGGAGCAAGTTTTTCACTGATGTATGAAATGAATACAAAAAATATTCTGAAAAGGCGGATGGTCTAAACTTATGTGACTTGTATGTACTTGACTGAGACGAAGCTTCCACTGACCTTGGTAAGCTGACAGGGATAATATTTTCTCAAGGATGAAATGTACTTGAACACTGTAGCAGGGATAAGCAGACAGTATGTACCAACTCTATGTGTGGATCTAAAGCAATGGCTCTCAGCCTTTCCAGACGACTGTACCCCTTTCAGGAGTCTGATTTGTCTTGTGTACCCCCAAGTTTCACCTCATTTCAAAACTACTTGCTTACAAAATCAGACATAAACATACAAAAGTGTCACAGCACACTGTTACTGACAAATTGCTTACTTTCTAATTTTTACCATATAACTATAAAATAAATCAATTGGAATATAAATATCGTACTTACATTTCAGTGTATAGCATCTAGAGCTGCATAAACAAGTCATTGTTGGTATGAAATATGAGTTTGTACTGACTTTGCTAGTAATTTTTTATGTAGCCTGTTGTAAAACTAAGCAAATATCTAGATGAGTTGACCTCCTTGTTGACCTCTGCATACCCCAGGGGTATGTGTACCCCTGCTTGAGAACCACTGATCTAAAGAAACAGACTGTTTATATTTGAATCTATGGTCCTCCTAAGTATCCCACATTACTGGATGAATAAAAATCTTATTACTCACCCCATGGTCTCTTGAGTGAGTGTGTGCGCATGTGCACGCAGGCATGTGCTCTCAATACTCCCATGTCATTGAGCATTTTGTGGCCTTGTGCAAAATTTTTTATGTGGTTAGGAATTTTCAATGTATTTTCCTCATTCTGGTATGCAGTGATGTCAATGGTGCCACTCTGGCCTGGTCTCTACTTAACAGTTTTGTCAGCATAGGTATCTTGGTTAGGAGTGTGAAAAGTTCACACCCGTAACTGACATAGCTCTGCCAGCAAAAGTCCCAGTATAGACATAATTATAATGGTAAAAAAAAAGTGCTTTTCCCAGGATAGTTTATTTCATTCAGGAACTGGATAAACTGTGTCTTCACTAGGAGGGTTTGCTGGTATAGCTATACCAATATAGTTATATTGGCAAATCCTTTCTAGAGTAAAAAAGGCTTTGGATTCATATCCTGAGTGTGCAGTGAAGGATACCTGCATCTGATGATGAAGAAGCAGGAGCACCTAAATGGCATGCATGTTTATTTGGACGATCTTCATGAATGGACTGTCCTGGAGCAGTTCCTTTGAACTATGCCACAAGATCATCTTGTTGCTACCTGTTACGTCAGTAAAAGCTATTCCTCGGGAGTTTTTTAAAGGAAAGTGCACTGAGTTCTAGTGATAAAAGGGTGAATCTAAGTTTGGATGAATGCCTCTATGTTAGGATGCATTCCTAAACTAGCCAGACTTTTCAAGTTTGCAAGATTGGAATGCCAATCTCTTAAAAAATCTTGATGAGTTTTCTTGTGATTTTGATGGTGCTTCCCGTCAGGTCAGAAATTCCACCAAAGAGTCTTTCTTTCTATTTTGATATTAGTGCTTCTAAGACCAGATGGATCCTAGAAGTGAAGAGGCACTATAGGTGATAGCCCTTCAAAACTCATGAGTTTTACCCAAGAGAAGCAGATACAGTTATCGCAGTATTTTCAATATTTACTTGTACTTCTCTATGTTTACTACAGGAAATACCTTGAATGTCACAAATACTTAGCTTATGTAACTTCAAATAACTATTGAGTTATCTAAAGAAATTGGCAAGTTTTTAAGCATCACTGCTGTGCAGAACTAAGCAAACTTTTCCAAACCTTATATGAAGTATATTGAAGTACAGTGCTGGTAGGTGGGGGCAAGTCAGTTCTTCTTGTAGCCAAAATCAATCTTGCTCTCCCCTCCTCACATATGCATGCTTGAAAATACAGCTGTCCATCTGTCCCTGGACTGCAGCATGTGTCTTGATCATTTGGATATTTATATTAATGATCATTATGAACAGCTAACACGTTCAAGTAATCAGCACTGAATAAAACAAAGCGACGTCTGTGTTACTTGCAAAGATTTGGAGCTGATTAATTAGAGTATGGCCTCAAGTCAGCAAGTTACTTAAGCCCATGTCTAACATCAAGGACATAAATAGTCCCGTTAAAGAGGTTCGGACTACTCACATACATGCTTAAAAACCTTGTGGAATAAGGCCCGCTAAAAAGTGAGAATGATTCAGAGCTTGGGCTTCATTTATCAGTGTATCACTCAAATGCTATCAAGTCAGATAAGCAGTTGGCAAAACTTGGAGCCATTTCAATCTGTCTTTTCTTAGCATATATTCATGAATTCCGTTTCTCTTTTTCTGTTGGGAGCCTCACCAAAACAACAGGAAAAGACACTTATTTAGAATTGCCCCAAATTGGATTGCACATTACAAAAAGTACAGTTCATTGTGAGATTTTTTTATTATGATAAAGAGAAAAAAGGAATATTTTCTTTAAACTAAGAATGTAGAGGTTTCCTTGGAGAAAGTCTAAGCTGAACCAAAAGGGCAAGATGCGTTGACCACACACACACACACACACACACACACACACACACACACACTTTCACTTACAGCTCTTAGTACTCCTGGTTGTTTATATTTATTTCTATCTTTTTTTTCTTCTGTAATTTAATAAACAGGCCACTATCAAACAAAATGACATATTGGTGTGACATATCAAATGATACCAAAAACCCAGTTTATAAGAAATCAATCTCAAATTGATCAAGAACTGTGAAGCAGTTTGATTAAAATTTATTAGTGTAATTGGTGCAGTTCAGGCAGCAGGAGTTTCTCTTAAGGCTCGAAATTTGTTTCCAAAGAGAAATAAAACTTGGAATTTTAAGCAGGAATTCTTTTTAAGCTCTACTGAGAGAGGCAGTGAGGCACCGTGGGCAGTGATCTGGCTTTTATTCTCAGCCCTACAATGAGTGTTCTGGGTGACTTTAGACACATTAATTCCATTTCCTTGTGCCTTGGTTTCTCCATCTGTAAAACTGAGATAACGATACTGAGATGGCCTCCTTTGCCAATCACTTAGAGAGCTAATGATGAAAAGCAAGTATTACCAATAAAAGAATGTAAATGTTAAATACAAGCTCTCCTTTTTTTACTGAGAACACCCACCCATGGTACCCATAATAGACAGATGTGAGAATAGCTGGGAAAATTTTCACGCCAATTCCAGACACATGAACAATAAGCAAAAAAGCCAGACAGGACAGATAGATTGAACCATTAGCAAAATTAAGGGGTGAGTGCAATGTGGAGGAGTTGTGGAAACATTTAAACACAGGTTCATGGTATATGACTGCAGTAGGTTCAGGCAAATGAGCAGTGCCAGGAAAGTGGCCTTATTATTAACTGTACCAGGCCTTCAGAGCCTCGGTATGTGTAGTAGCTTGCAGCTTTTGTCATTTAAACCCATGTAGTTAACTGATTCATAGGCTTTGTGCTGGTCTTGACAGAACAAGGAGCAAGGGTCTCAAGTTGCAGTGGGGGAGGTCTAGGTTGGATATTAGGAAACACCATTTCACTAGGAGGGTGAAGCACTGGAATGCGTTACCTAGGGAGGTGGTGGAATCTCCTTCCTTGGAGGTTTTTAAGGCCCGGCTTGACAAAGCCCTGGCTGAGATGCTTTAGTTGGGAATTGATCCTGCTTTGAGCAGGGGGTTGGACTAGATGACCTCCTGAGGGCCCTTCCAACCCTGATATTCTATGATTCTATGGTTCTATGGTTCTTTGCTTACAGGTGAATTTCACCTTATAGGAAACGTTCTACCTAGATTTTATATTGCACTGTACTGTATAATTTCATTGACATTTTCTTTTGGAATTCAGACAGTGTCCTTCCCTAAAGAGGGAGAGAGTGGAATTAGAGTATCCTCATTTTTGCCCACTTCTGTGTCCCATTTCCACTGAGATTGTGCACTCTGTCTCTCACCTCCAGCAATTCAGGAAGATGAGAAAGAGCGCAACCAGCTAAAGCCAAAACAGGCATGTAATCGCTTGGCAGCAGACTTTTTTGGCATGAGCTCCCAGCCAGAAAATGGACTTTTTCAAGAGAGCTGTGTGCAGGGAGTGGATTTCTTCAGGGAAATCTAACTTGTTTTCAATCTTTCCACAGGTGACAACCCCATCTGGTTCACACTTCCGTGTGCCACACTCTTGTGTCCTCTGTATCTATGTGAAAGCAGCAATAAGTGTGGAAATTGACATCTAATCTAGGCTGTGATTGGGTAAAGAAGTAAGACCCAGATCCTTAGGTATTTAGGCACCTAACTCCCTTTGATTCCTATGAGAGTTAGATGCCTAGATACCTCTGAGGATCTGGATACTCTTCTGTATCCTATGGTTTTACATTACAACACGCTATACTTGTAACTTAATGCCACCTGACAAATGCAAATATAAAAGTGCATATTTATTTTTGGGGCTGTAGCATTCAGAAGTTCATTGAGCAGGTATCTTATTACAGTATTTACACTTAATGGATTTGTACTGAAGAAGAATCAGTTAACAGCAAGTAAAGCATATTTTTGTTTCCCCTGCCTCGCCCCCTGAGAGAATTTGTGCTAAAGCAAAAATGTGTTGGTCATTTTGTCCTATTAAGTAAAACAACAAACATGAAGGAAGAAAAAATGTGGGTGGTACAAACATGATGAGGAGAGCAATGTATATGAGTTCTGAGCGCTTATCTAGCCTATTAAGTTAGCCCAATGAAAAATCACCTACAGCTTTTCTTCTAGGTCCACAGGATTTTCCAGATCTGTAGCTTATTCATTTCCCAAGGGGATGACACATGGGTTCAGTATGTAACAAACAGTAACACGATCGCATTTCAAACATATTTTCCTGAGCTCTGGTTTCCTGAGTACCCCCCAACCCCCAAGTTACATTTCAGGCTGTCAGGAATTGACATGATCATTAAGTTTAGCTGGAAGTTTGTAATGTAAAGCTATCCCATTTTGCAATCAATAGACTTGTACTAGATAGGCTTGTAACAATATTCTTGGTGGAGCTGTTAGTGGATGGGGAGGGGAGGAATGGTTAAAACAACCAACCATTTCTAATTAATTTATATCTTTCTTCTAGCTTAACTTTAAATAGCAAAATATTTTCATTCTGCATCCAAAAAGCAGTGTCACAGTTTTACAGACAGCATTCAAAGTCCTGCTGAATTTATTTGTGGCCTATGTTTCTTTCCACATCAGTCCCCTTTCACGTGAATTGAAGTTTTGTGGCAGGAATTTGTACATCGCAGTCTATAGAACTTCTATCAGGTACAGCAAATAACAGGAAATAGAAGCTGTGCAAATTCCCTCTGATAATCCAACCCAGAAATACATGCATGCTAATGTGGCCATGCAATATGCAAAGAAAAGAAAACCTTGAATAAAAATAATAAATCTAGAGAGCAGCTGAAGTTCTGGGCTCTCTCTCTAATGTGAGCTCAACTTCTGAGGTGATCAAAGTTCTTGGAAAAAAGCAGACTGTCTCATGCACATTCCTGGAATCTCAGAACGGGGGAGAGTACCAGAAGGTGAAAGGCGGAGGGCAGAGAAAGCCTGGCTCACTGCCAGCTCACATTTTCATTTGGAACAAATGTGTGTAATAAGTTTAGGTACAGCCCTGTGTTTATCTGCTGGGCTCCCATGAAATCCACAAAAGCCCTGTGGTAAAATCTGGTGAAATTATCTCTTTAGCCGCCAAGTAGAAACAATCTTGTTTCTGCTTGAGAAGACTGGGGACAGGGGAATTTGGAACAAAATAGTCCTCATTTTGAGAATAAGTGAGGCTATTTATCATTTCCATTTACAGACCTCTGACTTGGTCCTTGCATCTCTAGCAACATGAATGGAAGGTGGAGCAGGCATTTTGCTCTATGAGTTGCTGTAATGATCTGAACCAACACTGGCTATAGTCCTTGAAGTGAGAGCCATATGGGTGCGAGTTTCAAAGAGGTTGGTTGCAAGCTAGTTCTGAATCATTAAAGTGTGTTCTTATTCTCTTTTATCATTCCCCTTTGTCGAGGCGCCGTCTCTAAGTAGCACATCATTGATTTGCGGAAATGGCAGGGGGAAAACATCAGTTATGATAATTTTTATATAAAAGTTTGGTATATACTGTATAGTTGTGGGAATAAACAACTCGGTGGAAACCCACATTCTCCTGCAGCCTACAGAATAGAGGTGCCTTTTGCAGTGATTGGGAGCATGAGTGAGGTTTTTCTGCGCTTTGCAAAAAAACAAGTTTTACAGCTAATCC
Source organism: Terrapene triunguis (assembly GCF_002925995.2). Lineage (NCBI taxonomy): Eukaryota > Metazoa > Chordata > Testudines > Emydidae > Terrapene > Terrapene triunguis. Next base: position 4,645,784 of record NW_020664909.1, on the reverse strand, counting down.
GCAGTCTGAAATGAGATGGGCCATACCTAACTGGGATTTCCACTTCCTTGCTGTACTGCCAACCACCCTGACACTGTGCCATTAATATATTCTTCGAATATGTCTAGAAAGCATCAGGGAGTCTCAGAGTTGGGGTCAACTGACACGAGCTCACAGGGCTCGCACCCTGGGGCTAAAAATAGTCGTGTAAATGTTCGGGCATAGGCTGGAGCCTGGACTCCAAGATCTGACAGGTTTCAGAGCCCAGGCTTCAGCCCAAGCCTGAACATCTACACCACTGCATTTAGCCCTGCAGCACAAGACCCACAGGCTCGAATCAGTTGACCCCAGCTCTGAGACTTTCTGCCGCAGGTCTTTTTTATTGTTGCTGTTGTTGCTGTGCAGATGTACCCTTTCAGTTTTAATATTTAATTAGTTGCGTCTCCTGTACATAGTAGTTCAATCTAATCTATATTTATCCAGGTTCCAGCTGCTCCTGTATCTTGATATTGCAGGCAAATCAGTGAGGATGCCTTTTAGATTTAGAGGCTTTGGAGATTAGCAGGATGGAAGGAAAGAGCTACACAGAAGACAGAAGATATTTCCCACTTGTACAGTGAAAATGAGTGAGGAATGTGTGAAGAGGGCATGGGTTTGGCAGCCTCAGTTAAGTTTCTAGTTAACACTCATCTGTAAATGTTAAAAAAAGAAAACAAAACAAATGCCGTGGGGAATTTTTAGTTGACAGGAGAGAAGCCAACTGAGTTACAATTGAGGAGGATTAATCTATTACTCATTCAGGATATGATCTCTCTAAAAGCCAAGTCAAATTTATCAGCCATGCTGCATAGGGAAGCTTACATTCCCTCCGACCCAAAGAGGAAGAGTACCTTCAGTTTCTTGAGTTACCAGCTCCTGAAGTTTCCTGTGTACAAATATTTACTCAGCATGTTTTCAGCTATTTTAGTGGAATTAAAAAGTTTATTACAGGCCCGATCTGAAGCCCATTGAAGTCAATGTAAAGACTCCTCAGATCAGGCCATATGGGTGGGACTTTCAAAGGGGGCATGGGGACCTAGTCTTCAGATGTGTGTGTACAGAATGGTTAGCACAACAGGAGCTGATCCTAACTGAGGCCTGGGGGTGCAGCTGTAATATTAACGAAAAGGTCATCATTTAAGGCCCAGGCACTTGCTGTGGTCAGTCTGTGCCACAGCAATTAATGCACTTTGAAAATCTAGTGCTCAGTTCTGCTCAGCTTTTTACTCACGCTGAGCATATGTTCTTTAATCAGTCGTCCCATGAATAAGGGTTAGAGGACCAGGCTGAAAAATGTAGAAGGGTTATTTTTATTCTATTTTTTTCTTTAGTTCAAAATTTTTGAGAGCTAGTGAAGATCCTTCTGTTTTGCTACAGTATGTGATCTAGCTATTCATTTACGCCTAACAGTGGGATAAGGCTTAGCAATTCGATGAGCTACAAATAATTTCTGAGGTAAAGGAATGAAAATGTTTATCTACTCGCTGAAGCAAAAATCCATTCATTGTGATGGAAGAGCTCTGAAAAGCAGGACTGTTTTCTTATTTTGCACAGGAAAGGGCAGCTTTATATTGTTGGCCCTTGTGGAGTCCCAGAGCGTCAGCCCAAGCCTGAATATCTACACAGCAATTTTACAGACCTGCAGCTGACCTGGACCAGCTGCAGGTCTTTAATTGCTGTGTAGACATACCTGCGTGACCTAGGATCCTAAGTCCCATTTTCAACAGTGATTTAGGGCCAGATTATTAAAGGTATTTAGGCTCCTGAAGATGCAAATAGGCACCACATGGGTTTTCAAAAGCACCTAGGCATTTGGGAATTAGGTACCTAGTTGCTCTTCAAAATCCCACTAGGCACTTTTCTGCATTGTTAGGTGCCTAAATACTGTGAACAATTGGGCCATAAGTCACTTTTGAAAATGGAACTGAGGCTTCTAAGTTACTTAGACCCAGATACTCAAAGGTATTCAGGCATCTAGTTCACATTGATTTCAATGGGAGTTAGGTACCTAAATACCTTTGAGGATCTGGGCCTAAGGCATGTTTGAAAATTTTACTCTAGCTGATCATAATGGTTCCTACTGGCCTTAAAAACCCATGAAAGAATGAAAGTGTCCAAGAAGGTCACATTTTGTTCTTAAAATATTTTGAAAGTCAAATGTTGTTCTGTTATTTTATACCCAATCCCAAATAAATTAATGATGCTGGTACATAAGCACATAACTTCCTCATTTGTAGAACGAAGTGGGTTTATTTTATTCATTTTCAGATGTTTTAGTTTGATAGGTGCTTTCGATGTACTGATGTCTCCCTGACCTGTAATGTAATTCATTCAAATAAGCTCTTTGTGGTAGGCCTACAGAAACTTTTTTTTAAAAAACTGATTCACATGAATTTTGACTTGTGCCCCATCTGTCTCTCCTAACAAGATATTTATATTTTGAAAATAGTTTGAGATATCTTGTGAACATTTCAAGGTACCCTCAAGAACACTGTTTATACAAGTCATTGATGTGTGTAGGCAGTGGCACTTAATGGATGATTTTTTGTAAAAGGAGTAAATGACTATCAGCGACACCAAGGGAAACTTAAAACCCAAACTTGGAATGACAATTATTACACTTGAGGTACAGTCTGTACTAGGGCTGAGTGTTCTTCACAGATCCGGCTATTTATTGGTGTGGTTGGTGGAGGCTTGGCCAGGGATCAAGGAATGTTATTTGGTATAATCTTGTCTGTTTCTAGAGTGTGTATTACATCTCACAGTACTGGACAAATGGAGTAGATGAATGTGTGTCTTTAGAAAAGACTACATGTACGACCAGAACATTTGATACTGTGTGGCATGAACTAATTAAAGTGCGACTCATCTCCCACTGGGAAGTGAAAGATAGGTTAGATATGCATTATTACAACTGAAGATGATCAAACTCATAGGAGGGATTATTCTCACATGCCACTATCAGACCACTAAAGCTACTGTACTCCAGTTTACACCAGCTCAGGGTTTAGCTCATTGTTCATTGTACTGCTTGAATGAAGATTGCTTGATGTTTTAGCTTCACAACAAAGCAACACGAATATTTTAAATGAACGCTTCTGAGGCCTTATATCCATTTTAATAGGGGTCCATAAAATAACACATGGTTTCAAGAAGGTAAGGGGCAAATAGGAGCCCATGTTTTTTTATAATACAATGACAAAGAGAATGAAATGAAATAAAAAAGGCATCAGTTGTCAAACTGATAAAAGGTAATATCTATATACACTCAATGCAAAAAGACTGAGGTGAAGCGGATACAGAAAGGGATTAGTAACAACAAAGCCCACAGTCACCTTACACAGGACACAAAGTTATAAGGGAATCAACTTCCATGCTTCAGGCCATATGCAACTGCCAGCTTGCTCAAGTTAGGAAGAAACTTCTCTCGTGGGTATATTAATCCATTATTATAAGAGCTATAGCTTTTATTAAAGCATCTGATACCAGATACTGTTAGAGAACAGGGATGAAACCTGGCCCCATTGAAGTCTATGGCAAAACTCCTATTGACTATAATAGGGCCAGGATTTCATCCCAGATTCTGGAGTAAATGGCCAATTGGTCTGATCCAGCATGATAAATTCTGTATGGCTATGCTATAAAGCCCGAAAGCTTCTCTCCAGTACTTGAAAACTAACCTTACAATTGGCACCGTGGTCAGACATGTCAGCAGCTAGACCAAGGATCAAGTGGTCTGTGGAGAATGACCTATCCTCTAACATCTAGATGTGGTCCTTTCAAAGCTAGGAGACAGCAAACTCACAGAAAATGTGGAGGAAGCTTATATTGCCACTGCTCATGCTGTGATTCTTTCTGTGGAAAAAAACCACAGGATTTGAGTCTCCAGAACCACAAATTCAGCATCTTTCATCAGCACTAAATTTACTCGAACATTAAAAATCACAGAGCTCTGCTCTGTTAGTTGCTCATATTTGTATTCCGACTTTGCCCATCTGCCTGTAATTTCTACCTGCATGTAAATTTCAGTATTTCCAGTACTCCTTAGAATTTATACCTTGACTGTGAACAGAAACTCTGCAAAAAATTCACATCTCTTAAAATAAAACATGAATGAGCCTTTGAAGAAATAAAATTGCTCCTGAATGCCAGCTTTTAAGTCTTCCTTAAATTTCAGACATGCACTTTTCAAAGGACCATTTAGTTTACTGTGATGCTGAAGGCTAGTGAATCAGAAATAATCTTCTTGCTAGAAAAAGATGGTAAAGTTTTGTTGGTACTACCGCCTTTCATGGTTAATACCAAAAAAAAAAACCCCTGAGATGCACAGCACATAATTCAGTAAATCCAGCAATGTTAGCCTAGTCATTGCATCCCATGGTAGTTAATTTGGATTAATTTTACTAAGTTTCCCTGTATAGACAAGGCCTAAATTAGGCATAATGCAAGAGTTAATAAGATAAGAAAACCTTAAGGGGATAGTATGAGATGAGGTCTTTGTCAGACAGACATGTCCCAAGCCTGCACCCATTCATGTCAATTGGGGGTTTGCCTTTGACTTCAATACCTAATAAACATTTGGTAAAAGGATGTTGACATTAAAGATTCAACAATCCCACCCCTTCAGTTAAGGTGTTTAAGTTAAAAATATTCTCTGAAGGTGAAATCCTGGCCCCAATGTAGTCAATGGCAAAACTCCTGTTGAGATCCTAAAACAATCTCCAGCAAAACTAAGGAAGCCTAAACTTAACTCTCCCAATATTACTAAGGGCTTGTCTACACTGGCAATTTACAGTGCTGCAACTTTTCTCACTCAGAGGGGTGAAAAAACACCCCCCTGAGCGCAGCAAGTTTCAGCGCTGTAAAGCACCAGTGTAGACAGTGCACTAGCGCTGGCTGGGAGCTACGCCCCTCGTGGAGGTATTTTATTTAGAGCACTGGGAGAGCTCTCTCCCAGCGCTGCGCCGCGACCACACAAGCCACATTAAAGTGCTGCCACAGCAGCGCTTTAGCATTGCCAGTGTAGACTAGCCCTAAGATAACAAAAGAAGATGATTTAGAGATGAAACGAACAAAAAAACCTGTTCCAGTTTTTTCCAACTTTATCTAACATAAATAAGCTAAAAAGGGCACAACTTCAATTAAAAACAAACCAACCAACCTACCTTTGCAGGACACCTTTAAAGATTAAACCACAAACACTGTCAGTTCAGGGTCAGATTGTGCAGTCCTTACACACAATGAATTCCCACTGCTTTCACTGTGCGTACTTGCGTGGTAAATTGCTACTAAGGTGTGTAAGAATAAATTGGCCCTTCATTTGGGCCTAAACTTTAGGTTTATATAAAAAGAGTTATACAAACACTTATATGATTGAAAATATTATTACGATTTTGTACAATTTAAATGTATTCTTAAATGTAAACATTAGTCTCCAATATTGCGCTAGTATTTGAGGACTAGAAACTGAAGTTAATTATAAACAACAATCTAGTTTCATTGTCCAAGATGGGTGAAATGCAAGGATGAAACAAACTTTTTGGTGAAAAGTGAGTTCAATTTCTTTCCAGTTTATCTAGGGAATGTGGTGTCAGTAATTCTAGTGAGGAAAGTATCATTTAAATATGTGAATTGGGTGTCTCGTTAAGTGTCATCTTGTCATAGCCTGCTTAATCTGTAGGGCTTGGCTACACTTGCAGCTGTACAGCGCTGTGAGGTAAACCTGTCTTCGTACAGCTGAGTAGGGAAAGCGCTGCAGTCTGTCCACACTGACAGCTGCCAGCGCAGTGGCGTGGCCACACTTGCAACATTTGCAGCTGTGTTGGGAGCGGTGCATTATGGGCAGCTATCCCAGCATTCATGTGGCTGCAACGTGCTTTTCAAAACGGGGGGGTGGAGTGTGACAGGGAGTGTGGGGGGAGAGAGAATACTTTTTGGAGCGTGTCAGCACTCTATTTTGCAAGTTCCGAACTCCCGGCTCCCTGCTCATTCATTCACTCACTCAAAGCAAACAGCAAACTGTTTGCTTTTTCTCTGTACTACGAGCTTTGAAACCGGCACTTTCGCATTCCTGCAGCTGGTCACAACAATGGAGAGGATTGGCCACTTGATAAGGTGATTAGTACAGCGCTGCAGGTTGATTCCTGGTACACACTCACAGGGGAGAGTCGTAGCCACTCCGCTGTATCTCTTATGCTTCTCGGGGAGGTTGAGTAACTGCAGCGGTGTACCCAGGGAGATACAGCGCTGTACATGCCTTGCCAGTGTAGCCGGTCAGTGAGTTACAGTGCTGTGGGCGGCTTTACAGCGCTGTAACTCGCAAGTGTAGCCAAGGCCTTAGAGTCATAGAATTTAGGGCCAAAGGGATTACCAGATCATCTAGTCCAGTAGTTCTCAACCAGGGCAGAGGTCAACACGGGGGTGCATCAACTCATCTAGATATTTGCCTAATTTTACAACAGGCTACATAAAAAGCACTAGCAAAATCAATACAAACTAAAATTTCATACAGACAATGACTTGTTTATACTATTCTATATACTATACACTGAAATGTAAATACAATATTTATATTCCAATTGATTTATTTTATAATTATATCATAATGAGACAGTAAGCAATTTCTCAGTAATAATTTGCTGTGACACTTCTGTATTTTTATGTCTGATTTTGTAAGCAAGTAGTTTTTAAGTGAGGTGAAACTTGGGGGTACGCAAGACAAATCAAACTCCTGAAAGAGGTACAGTAGTCTGGAAAGGTTGAGAGCCACTGATCTAGTCTGACCACCTGAATGCCATAGGCCACCAATACCACCCTGTTCCCGTACACTAAATCCAACTTCTTTTAGCCAAATCTGGTCAGATATCAAAGACCATGTTTGAAATCCTCACAAACGGCTGGATTGTCACATGACCTACTGTCATAACTATAAAGGGAAGGGTAACAGCTCTCCTGTGTACAGTACTAAAATCCCTCCTGGCCAGAGACTCCAAAATCCTTTTACCTGTAAAGGGTTAAGAAGCTCGGGTAACCTGGCTGACACCTGACCAAAAGGACCAATAAGGGGACAAGATACTTTCAAATCTTGGGGGGGGAAAGGCTTTTGTTTGTGCTCGTTGTTTTAAGGGGTTGTTCGCTCTTGGGACTGAGAGGGACCAGACATCAATCCAGGTTCTCCCCATCTTTCTAAACAAGTCTCTCATATTTCAAACTTGTAAGTAAAAAGCCAGGCAAGGCGTCTTAGTTTTACTTTGTTTTCTCAACTTGTAAATGTACCTTTTACTAGAGTGTTTATCTTTGTTTGCTGTACTTTGAACCTAAGACAGAGGGGGGTCCTCTGAGCTCTTTAAGTTTGATTGCCCTGTAAAGTTATTTTCCATACTGATTTTACAGAGATGATTTTTACCTTTTTCTTTAATTAAAAGCCTTCTTTTTAAGAACCTGATTGATTTCTCCTTGTTTTAAGATCCAAGGGGGTTTGGATCTGTATTCACC
>NW_020664909.1:4633631-4638262 GCF_002925995.2 Terrapene triunguis | reverse complement strand
CTCCTTGTTTTAAGATCCAAGGGGGTTTGGATCTGTATTCACCAGGAGTTGGTGAAAGGAAGGAGGGGGGAAGGGTCAATTTCTCCTTGTTTTAAGATCCAAGGAGTTTGGATCTGTATTCACCAGGGAATTGGTGAGAGGTTTCTAAAAGCTTCCCAGGGTAGGGAATGGTGGCAGCGGACCTGAACTAAGCTGGTAATTAAGCTTAGAAGTTTTCATGCAGGCCCCTACATTTGTACCCTAAAGTTCAAAGTGGGGATACAGCCTTGACACCTACTTAGCCAGGCAGGAGACTAAGGGCCTCTCCTTATTCACTTCCTTTACCTTGCTCAGATTGTGTCTCCTGAAGTGAGGAGCGAGCAGGGGCTACTTGTAAATGGGCAGGGAGGAGGCAGAGAGGAGTGTAGAGTGGTGGGGATCCCTGGCTCTGCCCTTTCTCTCCCCCATCCCTACCATACATTGTCCAGAATAGCTGGCGGGAAGCGCAGGAGGCAGTAAGTTGCTCCACGAAAAGGGATGAAGCGATATATTCCCTTCTCAATACCAGGAGGAGCAGGGGTAGAATTGTGCCTCACAATTCCTTTGCAGGCTGCTCCTGAGGTGGAGCAATTACATGCCACCTCTTACTCAGGGCAGGCTATAAAAGTATAGTTTAGCCCTAAATGAGATGCTCAAACCATCAGAGTCTTCCTGCCACTGTGTGGAACAGCTGTTGTGTAAGGACTTGGAAGGCAAGTGTGCAGGGACAGAATCAGGGAATGGCTGCAGGATCTAGTCACTGTTATATAATGGTTGAATAAAGGAATAATTTAATTGTTAAATACAGGCTCATGTCACTTCCCCCCACCTGGAATTTACCACCGTGGGTGTGGGCTTTTCAGGCTGTGGCTTCACTGCCAAAAGGTCATTTTTACAATGACATAGCTAACTCGAGTTAGCTATCTTACTGTTAAATCCTAGTGGTGACAAGGCATGGGTAGTTTTTAATCTCAGTGTAGCCAACTGAAGGCATCCTATCCTCCTGGACACAGCGCCTTTCTTTGCAATACACTGAGAAATAAGAGAAAAGACAGCTATGCCATAAGACTCAGTGTGTTGCTTGGCACAGTTAGTCTCTCTTCATGGACTTCATATTCCCTCTTAAGAAAGGTCACACGTTGATTACTGTATATGGTACACTTCATTGAGAGATTACTGAATACTATCAATGGAACTGAAATAGAGGACTCTACCGCATCAGAAGAATCCAATATTATCAGTTAGCTGATGGATGTGTCCCGTCTTCACGATGTTTTAACTGCTCCTCGAAATGCAATTTTCTAGTCCTTTAACTGCCTGAGACATCTCATCTGTTCTTTTGAGAAAAATGCAGCATTATGAGAATAGAGGGTATATATGGAGGTATCATCTCGGAGAAGTATTAGGACAAAATGTTCACTTTGGAGTTAGGCACATAAATCCATATTAGGCACATAAATAAATGACCTGATTTTCATAAGTGCCAAGCATCTGCACATCCCATAGACTTCATCTGCCAATAACATGTGATGAGCACTGCTGAAAAGCAGGCCACATATTCAGATGCCTAATGTGGATTGTGTTGCCTAACTTTAGGCACCAGAGTTTGAAAATTTGGGCCCTACTTTTCTGTAGTGCAGGTTGATCTTTTTTTTTTAATATAGAATCCTGAACCCCGTCTGCTCTTCCCACTTTTAATTCCCATAATTTGTGTCACTGAGCTACTCCAGCTGGTGCAAGGAGTTTGCCTGCCAATGGGGTAGCCTCACGAGAGGAAGAAGTAGTAAATGACTGACAGGAAGATGACAGAGACGCATTTTCTGACCAGCTGGTCTGTACACCATAATGGGAAGAGCTGCTGCCGATGGCCTTATACCTCTTCCTACACATTTATTAGGAGACAGTGCATCAGGGCTCCATGGTCTCTTAAAAAGACATCAGCAGTAGTTACTTAACCTCAACAGGACTAGCCTTGATTGATAATAAAGTGCTTGATGATCTGTAGGAACAATTGGATACTTACTGATTTATTTTGGTAACGGGCTTAGATAGTCAGGGAGCATTCTGCTAATTCTTCCAAAAATAATGGATTGTACTATTAAGCATCCACTGGAAAACCACTGGTACTTCACTTTAGATGCTAAGATCTCCAGGAAAATAGACCTCCTATGCCTTGTACAATAGATACAATTCAGGCATTAGACAAGTGGTTTTCAAACTGCGGGTTGCGACCTAGTATTGGGTCATGGAATGGAAGGCACTGGGTCATGGTGGCTCTGGTCAGCACTGCCAACCGAGCTCTTAAAAGTCAGATCGGCGGTGCTGCCTGGCTAAGGCAGGCTAGTTACTACTTGTTCTGACACTGCGCTGCGCCCCGGAAGTGGCCAGCAGCATGTCCAGCTCCTAGGCAGGGGGACCACAGGGCTCCGCGTGCTGCCCCTTCCCCGAGCACTGGCTCCGCACTACCATTGGCTGGGAATCAGCCAATGGGAGCTGGGGGGACGATGCCTGTGGGCGAGAGCTGCGTGGAGCTGCTTGTGCGCCTCCACTTAGGACCCGGACCTGCTGCTGGCCACTTCCAGGGTGCAGCACGGTCCACAGTGCCAGGACAGGCAAGAAGCCTGCCTCTGCACCCCGTCTGCGCCCCTGACCGGGAGCCGCTCGAAGTAAGCCTGCGTCCCAACCCCGTGGCCCTACCCCTTGCCCCAATCCCCTGCCCCAGCCCTTAGGCCCCCACCCCCAAACTCGGAGCCCATCTCTGCACCCCAAACCCCTCATCCCTGGCCCCAGCCCAGAGCCCTGACCCCAGGGGCGGCTCCAGGCACCAGCGCAGCAAGTGCGTGCCTGGGGCGGCAAGCCACGGGGGGCAGCCTTTGGCAGCATGCCTGCGGGAGGTCTGCCAGTCCCGCGGCTTCGGCGGCAATTCGGCGGCGGGGACACCGATGGCGCGGCACCGGCGGACCTCCTGCAGGCATGCTGCCGAAGCCGCATGACCAGCAGATTGCCCGCAGGTGCACCGCCAATAGCCGCCTGCCTGTCATGCTTGGGGCGGCAAAAAACATAGAGCCGCCCCTGCCTGACCCCCTCCTGCACCCCAACCCCCTGCCCCAGCCCAGAACCCCTCCCACACCCCAAACCCCTCATCCCCAGCTCCGTTGGGTCGTGGGCATCAACAATTTTCTTCAACTGGGTCACCAGACAAAAAGTTTGAATACCACTGCATTAGGTTATAATGTGCAGTTGTCAGATTTTTCAATCTCATGTCACTGAGGGCAATTTTACACATCTTCTGAGACTACAGTTTGGAAAAAAAACATAATATAGCTAGTCCTTCAAATATTGGACAAAGATATACAGCATAATATTTTCAAAAGTACCTAAGGGCTGGATTTTCAAATGTACTTAGGCAATTAAAGATGCGGGTTTGTGCCTGGTGTGATTTTTTTTTCAGCCCATTCCACACTGTGGAACCCTCACCTGAGGGTGGTTTTGGTGGCAGCTGGCAGTTGGAAGGTCCCTTGCTATTACTGACGGAGGCTAGTGCTGCCAGACAACAATAAGGAGGCAGGAAAGGTGATCAAAGAGGAAGATCAGGAAACAATACTGAGAAATTATCCTGGTGTTGGGCTCTGGTGTTTAAGGAGTTTTACCTCTGGTCTTTAAATGAAGTAAACCAGTTAAAAAGTTTCAGCAGATTATTTAAAGATAATTGGTGTGGCCTAGTGGGGTGGGCACTTGAGTGGCACTCAGGAGACCTGGATTCTATGCCTGGCTTTGTGCTGATACCCCTCGCTTCTACAGAAGCCCCCAGATTCAGAGGCTTGGGAATAATATGTGTAGCTTCTCTCATGTGATGAGGAGTGTCAAATCCTACCCCCTCAATGAAAAGATTCTAAGTAACCCCCCTGGGCCTGATGCTGCACCAGTGAATTCAACGGTAGTCTTGCCATTGGCTTCAGTGAGGGAGGGATTGCCTCCTCCATCCCTTGAGCTGAAGTCCAATTTGCATTCCACTGCGAATGCTAGTATGATGTAGGGGAGAATAGGGATCTCTCTGTTGACAAGTTCTGCTTGAAATCTTTCAGAATTTGGTGGTGTGTGTGTGGGGTGGATTGGGGGAGGGAAGACCAAAAAAACCTTAACAAAATGTACATGAAATCGCCCCATTTTTCAGCCAACTACTGGGCTGGTATCAATATTTTGAAAATTCAATGCGACAAAAATATAAATAGGGTGTGGGGGATGGAAATTCTTCTTCCTCTTTTTTTTTTCTACAATTTTTGCCAGCTTCTAACTGAATTAGTTTTCAAAATGCCCCGCTTCTATTCTAATGAAAAGTGAATTTACTCTTGTCTGAATGTCTCATCAGGCTGGAAGAGGGAAAGTTTATTTTGAAAGTTACAAAAAGAAATAAGACACAAAAAACAACAAACATGGAGACCGGATAAAAGGTTTGGCAAATATATCTGCCTACTCACTTTGCTGTGTGTGTTGCATCCCTTTCCTCCTCCTTTCTGTTATAGCCCTTCCTTCTTCTTCTGTATTTTTTCCTGTAACAACCTGAGTCCTACAACATGATCCACGTGGGCATATCACAGACCCCTTACGGAGCC
>NW_020664909.1:4532696-4633621 GCF_002925995.2 Terrapene triunguis | reverse complement strand
GTAGCATTTTATGGAAGGGTTTTTTGTTTTTTGTTTTGTCCTGGAGGACTGTGTTCATTAATGAAATATTTGACGATAAATCACTGGAGGTTTCCTTTAATGAAGGCTATTAATTTTTCAAAAAAAATGTATTTGTGTCTTGTAGAATACAACACAAAAATCACCAGTTCTGTAAAAATATTGAAATACTCTCCACACTTATTTTAATGTTGTATGCAAAGGGAAAATATCGGGGCTTGGGCCTTTTAATAATGTTTATAGAAGGCTTAAGATGGTATTATTTTAAAAGTTACAGTCACCATTCAGCCAAGTTAGAACAGTCTGAATTATCCCAGCAAATTAGCTCTGTGATACCATATCAGGTAAACACTTTGCATATTCAAAATCACATAATCCCTGATTCAGCAAAAGAACATGCTTTAGTCATATAATGGTCTTATCATTCCAGATGCTACACATTACAACATAAGAAAAAAACCCCACACAAATCAAACCAAACGAAGCAAAACCAAACCAAGGTCTTTGGGAATGATGCACAGAAAACAGCTCGCGGAAAGGTGATCACAGGGGAAGATCAGGAAACAATATAGAACAATTATCCTGGTGTTGGACTCTGGTGTTTAAGGAGTTTTACCTCATATGAGCTCAGCTTCTGGTCTTTAAATGAGATAAACCAAGAAAAATTTTCAGCAGATTATTTGAAGATATTTTGTGTGGCCCAGTGGGGTGAGCACTGGAGTAGCGCTCAGGAGATCTAGATTCTATGCCTGGATTTGGCGCTGGCCTGATGATGATCTTGGGAGAGTCACTTCACCTATCTGTGGTTCCATTTCACCGTCTGTGAAATGCAGTTAATGATTGTGACCCCTTTTGTAAAGCTCTTTGAGATCTGCTGATGAACAGTGCTATATAAGAGCTAGGTATTATTATTATTCCTTATCAAGGGCCTGAATCTCTAGGTTTTGAGTGCCCTCAACTCCCATTCAGGGGCCTCGTTCTCCTTTTTGCTAAGTCATTACATTGGCATTATGATGTAAAGGGTTTACTAGCATGATGAGAACCTAGGCCAAAGTCAGTGAGAATTGTGGGTGCCCAGTGCCTTGCAAGATCTGTTAATAGAGGTTTGCTAGAACATTGTTATCTTTGTACTACATTTTGTTGAAATTGCACATAAACAGTTATGTTACCTTGAAGAGTCCAAAGTTATAACCCTGGCTGAATTTATGTTTGCCTGAATCTGTTGCCAGAAAAGTATGTTCCAAGAATAATCCCATGCAGGCAGGAACGCCACCAGCTTTTCTGTCGCCCTAGGCGGCGGAAGGTCCCACCACCGAAATACCGCCGTGGTCGCCGCCCCCCAAATTGTAGTGCCCTAGGCGACTGCCTAGGTTGCCTAATGGGTTGCGCCGGTCCTGCATGCAGGAATGGATTGTGAGCACAGCAGAGGCCATTACTAGTATTAGCTTCTTGTTATGGAAGTTCTACCAAAAGAATGGAGCGGTTTTAGTTATACGTGTAAAATATTTAAAACTCGGAAAGATGACTGAAAAGAAATCAGTAGAGCTATGTCAGTAGCAGTTAATTATGGAATAAATACGTCATGCATGATGTCAAGATTTGTTGACATTCCTATCTGTATTGAACTATTACTAAAGGCGGTAATCCTAGGAGATGCTGAAACCCAGACCTACATCGGTATTTAGGTGTCAAACTCCCATTAATTTCAAAGGAAATTAGGCACCAAAATACCTTTGAAGATCTGAGCCAAAGAGCCTGAACTGAGGATGCTAAGCACTTTATAGGATTGGGCCCTAAACATGAGCCAATTTCATATGAGAGAAATTTCCAAAGGGGAAAATTCCATTGCTTTCAGAGTGCTGTCTCCAGGAGTCTGCTGTAACCCCTTAAAGTTGGGGACGGTGTTAGTGGTAAGCAGCTCGAAGCTATGACAGCTGTTTTCAGAAGCGGTGAAACTATTAGCTGAACAGTATGCAAAAGCACAATAACCATTAGCTGAACAGTACGCAAAAGGAAAAAAAATACCTTCTTTATTGCAACAAGGCACTTTCTAGAGCCTTTGGTTCACTAGAATAGCAAAAGAACAAGGCAGAGAAGATAACTGCAACAGGCAAAGTGTTTGATGCAAACAAGCTGAGTCATAGAAATTAGAGATTTGAAATAGCTATTAATTGACCCTCCTGATTGTGTAGGACTTTTCCTTACAGTGTATTTTACAATGTTTTGTCCAGTCTTGTTTAAAATGCCTCACTCGCTTCCCGTGGGATATTTGTTCTCACCATCAAACAGTTTGGAATTCTTTCAGTCCACTGCTTAACGCACCACTACTTGGAGTTATAGCCCATAGATGACCCTCAAAAATTCCTTTCCATATTTGGTATTTTTACTTTTCAAAAATGTGTATGTGGTTATTATATCTCCCTCCCTTTCGGTCACCGATGGGTCAAGCTACAATACAATGTACATATTTAATTCTAGTAATTCCCCCTCACAAATCAATCCCTATAACCCTTTAAATATTTCTGTTGCTTCTCTCTGAATTTCTTCCAATCTGTCAATCTCTCTCTGGGATTGAAGGGCCCAGGATTGTGTACACTATTCTAAATCCAGAACATTATCACATCAGTAACAGTATTTTGACATTTGACAGTGTTAAGTACTCCAAATATTTTCAAAAAGCCATACTCCACTAACAGCGGGCCATAAAAATACTGGTGGGCTATTCTGTGTAAAATAAACAACAAAACCCTATGTCTAATTTGGACCTTTGCTAAAAAATGCACCCAAAGCAGGCTGTCTGCTGGACCCATTTCCTTGGCCCTTTGCAGCACCTTTGGGTTTTACAGCTCTTGGCTGTTTTACCTAGTCTAGTCCATCTAATCTCAAATGTGCCCATCACTTTGGTAGCTAGGCATTAGGGGTGAAATTCACCTGTGTGCAGATGGACACCAGGATTACTGTCCTGGGAAGCAGTGATTCTGGAAAAGATTTGAGGCTCGTAGTGGATAATCAGCTGAACATGAGCTCCCAGTGCAACACTGCGGCCAAAAGACTAATTACATCTTGGATGCATAAACAGGGGACTCTCGGGAAGGAGTAGAGAAGTTATTTTACCTATTTAGTTGCCACTGGTGTGACCACTTCTGGAATACAGTGTCCTGGTCTGGTGTCCACAATTCAAGAAGGATGTTGATAAATTGGAGAGGGTTCAGAAAAGAGCCATAAGAATGATTAAGGATTAGTAAACATGCCTTGTCAGAGACTCAAGGAGCTCAAGCTATTTAATATAACAAAGGGAGGATTAAGGACAGTGACTTGATAGACTGTCATAAGTACCTACATAGGGAACAAATATTTAATAATGGGCTCTTCAATCTATCAGAGAAAGGTATAACATGATCCAATGGCTGGAAGTGGAAGCTAAAAAAATTCAGATTGGAAATAAGGTGTAAATTTTTAATAGTACAAGTAATTAACCACTGAAACAATTTACCAAGGATCTTGGTGGATTCTCCATCAATGACAATTTATAAATCAAGACTGGATGTTCTTCCAAAAGATCTGCTCTAGGAATTATTTTGGGGGTGTTCTATGGCCTGTGTTATGCAGGAAGTCAGACAAGATGATCACAATGGTCCCCTCTGGCCTTGGAATCTATTGGTAAAACAAACCAAAAACAACCCCCCCCCAAACCATGTGCTGCTTAAATTCAGTTTGAGACATGTTTTGAGGGCTTAGATAGGACCTACATAGTGGCACAGGAGTGAATTTCACACCATATTCATTATTTTAAAAAATCAGTTATTTCTGTATGAGTGGGCACACAGTATACCCATTTCATGCCAAATTTTTAATTGGGATTGTGCTTATTCTTCCTTCTCTAGGAGAGTAAATTCTGGATCAACTTTACTGAGAGAAGGCTTGCGTTAAATTTGTGTGTGTCATATCAATCACCTGATTGCAGGAAGACTGAAACTCAGCCTGATAGCTGGTGGTAGGACAGTCATAAACCGAGAACCCTCTCTGACTCTGTGTCCTGTGGCCTTCACCCAGGGTTCTGTCCACTTGCTGAGCTGAACTGTTATAGTGGGTGATGGAAAGAAGGAGCGGGTCTTGACATAGCTCGGACCCAACCACTTGAGGTCTTTTAAAGAGCAGAACAAAAACAGTGAATTATTCCAGAACTAGATAATGGAACAGTACTGTGCACGTGACACCTGCTAATGTGCTCTCCTCAGCCAGTCTTCCCTTAGGATTTACGCTCCTGCATGTTGAACCAAATGGAACACACTGTGCGGTTTTCTTAGTCAGACATAGATAAAGTGCACTGCAGTTGTGTCCTCTGAGAGTTCTTCTTAGGACAGGGCAGCAGCAGGCAGCATCCCTACCCTGCAATTCATGTTTAATGCAAGGATGGTAGCTAATTTAGTTACCAGCTTCCGAGATCTAATTAAGGAAATGGCACCATACTTTGCATGCACTTCTGAAATGTATCTGGATGTATCAAGAACATTATTGGCCCAATTATCTCCAGTTAGGTTACTGGTTCAGCAGAAGGTCTCAGCAAGGAGGTGCAGCCATGCTACAATGATTTAGATAATTTAAGGTTTATTTGTCTTTTCTGAAGAGTGAGTGTCTCATTTAATGAAAAGAGAAAAAAAATCAAATGATCATTTTTAACATCTTATGTTTCCCCCACAGTATTTGCATGTTTTATTGTAATCCAACATTCCTCATTCTGTTCAGCTGTCTAAAGTTCAGAAGAGGGAAAAACTATGTATGAGTTTTGTTCCCTTTGCAGCCATCATTTAACTAAAAATAACAGATATGGGTCCCAAATCCTCCAGACTCTTCCTCACATAAGCAACCCCATCAAAATTAGTGGACTTGGGACAGTTTAGTAAAGCCTGCTTATGTGAGTAATGGTTTGATCAGGCCCGTTATTTAGTAAGAATTTATAAGGCAGATTCAGTTGCTTTTAAAAGCGAGTCTGAATGTTACAACCTGCTGTGCATGTGTTCTACCCATTACTGTTGACATAACTTCTATCTTGAAGTGTGAGTCTCTAATAAACATTTCGGGTGTATTTTCTCTTGCATGTTTGGGATTTGTTTAAAATCCACATCAAAGTTATTCACAATTACAACAAATTTGTAGCCTAAACTGTTTGCTTAAGCAATGACTCTTCAGAGGGTGTGAATTATTTATTTATACTACTTTTAAGTTGGGGCCAAAATTAATTTGACTAAGTCACTGTGGGTTTAATTGCCTTGTAAATAGCCTATGTCTTTTAATTGGTATACTAAATTCTATACAATTTATGAATAAAATATATTCATTTCAGCATTTTAAAACAGTTATTTTATTAATAAGAATTTATCATAGTTATGCCAATTCCCTTGTCTTTTGTTACTTATATGGCTCTCTTGCATTTTCTGATATGTTAATTTTGTTTGGTATAAATATTTGTACTCATTAAGCTGAATACATTGTCGATTCCGAATCATCATTTTCTCCCCCACAGATACTTTAAATGTGAGTTCATTTTGTAATCATTATTGATTTGCAAGAATCATCTCCTAGCTCGGTCTTACATTACATTTTTTTTTTCTGTAAGGACTGACCTATTGCCCAAATACTGGCCTAGATTGTTCCATGAGGTATGTGGCAACGAAAGGGAGTAAACTAAATAAGTTTCTCAAACATGGTCATGAAAACCCAGTCAATAACTCAGATGTGCTAGCACACCATTGCCTCTTCTGTGAACTCCTGGCTGCTAGTTTGGTAACTTGCACGTGATGTGTGCTGACTTGTTCAATATATACAGACATGGAATGTGAGACATAGCCAAGGGGACTTGTTTTAGGGTGCCTGAGTTCTGGCATGGACCTGCTACTTTGGGCCAACAGGAAAAGAGATTCGTACATGGGAAGAACTAAGTCTTTGCAAACCACTTTCACTGGAGAGCATGTGCTTTTTAACCTCATGTTCTGAGTTATGTGACACTGGCTACCCCCTTCTACCAATCTGTAAGGAATACCAACATAAATCAGGTGGCTTCATGCTGACAATACCTGAAAAAGAGAGTATGTGAGAGAGAGAGAAAGTGTGTGTGCATGCTGCCAGATCTTTACTGGACACAGTGTTAACCTTCATTGCAACATCCAGCCAGTAAAGGGCTCCATGAAAGCTCCAGTACAGGAATGGGATGTACTACCACAGGTCAGAGGGAACCTGGCTGGGGAGGGAGCCAGAGTTGCATAGGAGCTGGCTGCAGAAAGAAACTAGAAGCTGTGACATAGGTCATGTCTACACTACAAAGTTAAGTTGACTTTATGGAAGTTGACATCAAACCTCTGATTTAAGCAAGTCGATCTTGTGTGTCCACACTATGCTCATTGTGTCGGCAGTGTGAAACCACACTAGCTTGGCTTGCATTGACGCACAGAGCACTGCACTGTGGGTAGCTATCCCACAGTGCATGTAGCTGAGTGGAATTTTGGGTTGGGCTTGCAATGCCTTATGGGACCAAAACATGAGCATAGGTGGTTATGGGAATATGGCATTAGCCTCCCATGATGCACTTATCTCCCTCCCTCCCTGAAATCAATGGCAAACAAACCAAGCCTTTTCTGCGCCTTTTTTCCTAAGCCTGGGTTACCTGAGCAGACGCCATAGCACGATAACCATGGACCCTGCTCAGCTGTACACTGTTGTTGTGAGCATTACAAACACCTCATGCCTTATCCTGCAATATTTACACAGTTGATACAGGAGCCACCGCACGGGACAATGTGATGCCATGCAAGTAGCCCTGCTGGAAGACATAGAGTGGAGCAATTAGCAGTTGATGGCGACAGTCACTCATCACCTTGACATGGTTGAGCGCCGCTTCAATGGGATGATGAGCAGTGGCTGCAGAACTTTTGAATGCATAAGGCCACTTTCATGGAACTGTGCGAAGAGCTTTCCCCAGCCCTGAAGCTTAGCAATACTAAAATGAGAGCTGCTGTGACAGTGGAGAAGTGAGTGGCAATAGTTCTTTGGAAGCTTGCAATGCCAGACTGCTAGCAGTCAGTGGGGCATCAATTTGGAGTGGGTAAATCTACTGTGGGATCTGTTGTGATCCAAGTTTGCAGGGCAATTAACAGATTTCTGCTAAGAAGGGTAGTGACCCTGGGCAACATGCGGGACATAGTGGATGTTTTTTTCCACAATGGGGTTCCCTAACCGTGGTGGGGCAATAGACGGAATGCATATCCTATCTTGGCACCAGACCACCTTGCCAAAGAGTACATAAACCGAAAGGGGTACTTCTCAATCGTGTTCCAAGCGCTGGTGGATCACAGGGGCCATTTCACCCCTGGCTGGTGGATCACAGGTGCCGTTTTACCAATATCAACATGGGCTGGTCAGGAAAGGTTCATGATGCGCACATCTTTAGGAACACAGGTCTGTTCAGAAAGCTGCAAGCGGGGACTTTCTTTCCAGACTGCAAAATAACCATTGGTGATGTTGAAATGCCAGTTGTGATCTTGGGAGACCCAACCTACCCCTTGTTCCCATGGCTCATGAATTTGTACACCAGCAGTCTGGACAGCAGTAAAGACTGGTTCAACCATAGGCAAGTGCAGAATTGTATTGGAATGTGCCTTTGAATGTTTAAAAGATCACTGGCACTGTTTGCTTACTAGATTAGACCTCAGTGAAAGCAATATCCTCATTGTTATTACTGCCTGCTGTGCGCTCCATAATATCTGTGAAACAAAAAGGGAGAAAAGTTTCCACTTCTGGGGGAGAGGGGGTGTTGAGGCAGATGACCTGGCAGCCAATTTTGAGCAGCCAGATATCAGGACAATAAGAAGAGTACATTGAGGGGCTCTGCATCTCCATGAGGCTTTGAATTCCAGTTTCAGCAATGAGCCAGAGTAAAGCGACACTTAGCTGTGTTGCTCCTTACCAAACTGTACCCTCCATTGCATTTTCTTCCCTGAAAACTCCACCTCCACCAATCACCCTGTGTTGAATGAATAAAGAGCCTTTTCACCTGAATCCACTAAGTTTTATTATGCACACAAACCACAGAGACAGCAAAGAAAAGTAAGATAACCTGTGGCAAAAGGGCTGATAACACTGTGGGGGAAGAAACAAGGAACGCTTGCTTTCAGATACACTGCAGTAGCAATCAAAGGTGTGGGAATGGGCACCTTGTACCCTCCCCTGGTGTTGAGTGCAAGGGACACCGAACTCTCTCCTCACCCCCCTGCTCCCCTGCCCCCCCCCCCGCGCCTCATAGGACGTTTGGTAGAGGAGGATGTAGAACTGGGCGATGATGGCAGCAGGTTCAGCATAGGCTGCAGAGGGACTCTAGCATCCAGCTGCCTTTTTTGAACCTCAGCCAGACGCCTCAACATGTCTGATTGCTCCTTCAACATCCACAACATCTCTTCCTTCATGGCACACTCTTGTTCCCTGCATGCTCTCCTGGCCTCTCTGTCCATGTCCGAGTTCTCGGACAGTGCAATCCTCCGTGCTCTGAGCTCTGTCTTGTCACTCTCAGAGGCGCGCATTAACTCATTGAACATGTCCTCCCGAGTCTTTTTTTCTACCTTCTAATCGGGGAAAGTCTCTGTCCCGGTGTGGAGGATGTGCTGATGGACAAGGTTTCAGCTGCAAGGAATGCAAAGCACAAGAGTAGCATTGACAGTGCATACATTGTTTCTGGTGCAAGGTTATTTTTTTTTTAATAAAAAACACAGCCCGCAATATACTTCACTGCAAGCCACAACATAATCACAACTGCTGACTATTGCAAGAGTAATTTTACTGCTCCAGCCATGGTGAGTAAGGCCACGAGGCCTGGGCGAGAAGTCTTGTGCTGATGCTTTTGTGAAGACATCCTTGGGACCACACGTTGGAACATGAGAAAAGCCCCTTTCCACAAGCAACCTGGATGTGCTTGAGGACAGGCACCAGTGTAAAGCCCCCCAAATAGTTTGTTTTTTACAAAAGCGGCATGGGGTCGGGGCGCGGGGGAAGGGAGACAAACAGGAAGTCACCCCCCCTTTTTTTTCAATTCTGCATGCAATACACGGTGATCCTTTCCAACCACAACCATGGCATGCTTGGAAAAGCGTGGTTGTGTGACCCATATTTCACCAAATGGCGTGGATTACTTGTTGAATTGTTTGCAGTTTAAGGGCTAGCATTGAAAATATCCCCCGTTTCCCCAAGGTCAGTGGTTCTCACACTGGGGCCACCGCTTGTGTAGGGAAAGCCCCTGGTGGGCCGGGCCGGTTTGTTTACCTGCTCCATCCACAGGTCCAGCCGATTGCGGCTCCCACTGGCCGCGGTTCACTGCTCCAGGCCAATGGGAGCTGCTGGAAGCGGCGCGGGACAAAGGAATTTGCTGGCCGCCGTTTCCCGTAGCCCCCATTGGTCTGGAGCAGCGAACTGCGGCCAGTGGGGGTGCGATTAGCCAGACCTGCGGACGGGGCAGGTAAATCAACCGGCCCGGCCCGCCAGAGGCTTTCCCTACACAAGCGGCAACCCCATTTTGAGAACCACTGCCCTAGGTGACCTAATGCGATATCACTCTCCTGAGGATAACAGAGGCGGCAAGGGAGCAGATGTTGCAAGGGTCTGAATATAGACCTGGTCCTTATGCTGCAATGCTGTGTGCTGCAATGATGCCAGAAGAGTTAATACTGAAGTGGTGCAGGAAAGTGTCCTACCGTGGTGGACGAAATAAGGCAGCCCTTCCCAGAAACCTTCTGTGAGGGATTGCAGAGTACCTCCATGAAAGCTTCCTAGAGATCTCCATGGAGTATTCCCGGGCCAGCCCCATGCACATAAACAGTCTTTTTTGGAGAGCACTCTCTGCATAGCTGGAGTGGCCACCGATACCCACTACACCTCCTTTTTTTTTTCAGATTAAACATAAAAAATAATAGCATGTAACCCCTATGGTTTGATTGGAATGTGTACTCACCAGAGGTGCCTTCCCTGGTATCACGCTCTGCCACCAACTGGTCCTGTGAAGGGATGGTCTCTAGAGTTAAAAACAGTTCTTGGCTGTCAGGAAGAATGGATCCTCCTCTTGCCTGCCTCACATTCTCCTTCTACTCTTCCTCATCAACAATGTCCTCCTTGTTGTTGCTCGAGGTCGCCTGGGGCTCCTGGGAGGTATCTATGGAATATTTTGGGGTAGTGGTGGGGTTGCCGCCGAGAATCACATGCAGCTCCTCATAAAAGCAGCATGTCTGTGGGGCAGAACCAGAATCTGTTTGCCTCCGTAGTCTTCTGGTACACTTGCCAAAGCTCCTTTATTTTCATGCGGCACTGCTGTGTGTCTCTGGTGTAGCCCTTCTCTCCCATGCCCCGCGCGATCTTGGCATAGATGTCAGCGTTTCTTCTGCTGGATCAGAGCTCTGCCTGAACGGACTCTTCTCCCCACACAGCAATAAGATCCACCACCTCCTGTGTACTCCATGCTGGAGCGTGTTTGTGGCCTTGAGTCTCCATGATCAGTGTACTGGCGAGCTGTCCACGCTGATTAAACAGGACATGAAAATTCAAAAGTTCCCGAGGCTTTATCAGGGGAGCAGCTATTTCCTGTGTATCCGGCTGATGTGGAGTTGAAAGCGCTCACCAAGAGCGGTCACAGGGGAGCACTGTGGGACACCTCCTGGAGGCCAATTAATTTGAATTACACAACGCAGTGTCCACACTATTCCCATGTCGACCCGTGGATGTCGAATCAAGCGCTACGCCTCTCATGGAGGTGGAGTACGGAAGTCAACTTTATAGGCCACTTAGGAATGGACTCAGTAGTGTAGACATGTACACACATAATGCGGCTTATGTTGACCTAAGTTTGTAGTGTAGGCCAGTCCATAAAGGCTGAGAACCAGGCTGGCAAGCAGCCTATTCCTGACAAGGGGAGCAGCAGTAGGCATGACAGGAGGACATTCAGGAACAGCCTGCACGGATAGATCTGAGCATGACAGACAGAGGGGTTGAACCCGGGCCCTGCGGAATCTACAAGCCAGTGTGTGATTGTCTCCTAGAAAGGATATCCATGTCATTAGGCTGGAGGGGCCCCACCTTCATACTCCCGAACAGGACTGGACTTGGGGGCTGGTTTGGTTCATCTGTCATTTCTATTGTTGGCTCATCAATTGTTTGTAAAGTTATCAGGCTTAGGGTGATTGCAGCATTTATTTCTGGCAGCCCTAATAAAGCAATCTCTTGTTAGGGATCAGACACAGTGTATACGGGAATCCCTGAGGATACATCTGCATTGCACACTCTGTACATGCAGAGTACATACACTGCATGCTCTCTCCCTCCCCCCCTTCTCCCCCCCCCCCCCCTGCAGGGGTATAATTAGCAGTGTAGACGGAGAGGCACTTAGATAAAGACCTTAGGGTATGTACCTTGTACAGCTCTCTACATGCCCAAGCAGTTCCTCCTCTGTCTACACTGCTATTTTTAGCAATGTAGTGTCCTGCTGCTGGAGCCTTTCCCCAGCACAGGGAAAGGCCCTGGCGGGGGGAGACAGCAGGGAAAGGGTCCTCCGCCTCCCAGCTGCCAGAGCCTTCCCCACTGCCTCCCCCTTGCCAGAGCCTTCCACCGCCATGTGTAGCTACACACGACAGTGTGTACACAGCCTGCTTTTCCTTGACGCACATAGCTACACATAACAGATAGACCACTGTCAGTGGTGTGCAGTGTAGTCATTCCTGAGCCTGAAAGGGCCTAGTGCTTGGATTGCTTACAGCGCTTGCCTGTGAGTGTGGAGTACACCCAGGCATCTAGAAAAACTGGTGGTCCACAGTGCAATGACTCTCTGCAGTGAGGTGTGTAGCAATAACATGGTTGTGCAGAGGAACTTGAGGCTCAACCGGATGAAATGGACCTGGAGGACACCACAGTACCTGTACTTGGAAGAGATAAGGAACTTTAAAACCTGGGATAACTCACATAAGCATGCATAACACCGCTGACCATAAACTACAAAGAAGTACATATTCAGTAGGTAAAGAACTGCTGTGGGAGTAGGTAGCTATGCGGCTTGGAAGAGGTTAACCTTCGTTCGAGTGTTTATGAGTCAATTCCATTTAAACTAAATGGATAAATGAAAATAGGTCTGCAAAAAGGATCCTTGATTTCCAAAGGGCAAACCTTAAAAAATTAAGCGAATTAGTTAGGGAAGTGGACTGGACTGAAGAACTCAATGTGGAGGAGTCTTGGGGTTACTTTAAATGAACGTTGCAGAAACTATCTGGGGCTTGCATACCAAGCAAGGGGGGAAAACTCATAAGGAAGGGCTGCAAACCAAACTGGCGGGACAAGTATCTCAAACAGGTTATTAAGAGAAAGCAGAAAGCCTACAAGGAATTGACGACAGGAAGGATCAGCAATGAAAGCTGCTTCCTGGAGGTCAGGAAGTGTAGCGATTAAGTGAGAACTGCCAAAAGCCAAGCAGGGCAGGACCTTGCAAAGTAAATTAAAACCAATAGCAAAAGTTTTTTTTAGCCATATAGATAAAAAGAAAACAAAGAAAGAAGTGGGACCCCTAAGCATGGAGGACAGGGTGGAGATGAAAGATAATCTATGGCCCAACACCTAAACAAATGCTTTGCATCAGTTTTTAATAAGGGTAATGTGGAGTTATGGGGCAGTGGCAGGGTGGCTAATGGGAAAAGGGATCTGGAAGTAGAAATTACCACATTTGAGGTGCAAACCAAACTAACAACTTAATGGGACCAAATTGGGATGCCCAGATTATCTCCATCCAAGAATATTAAAGAAACTGGCACATGAAATTGCAAGACCAATAGCAAGGATTTTTAATGAATCCATAAACTCGGGGGTCATACACTATGACTGGAGAATTGCAAATATATTGCCCATATTTAAGAAAGGAAAAAAAGTGATTCGGGAAACTACAGACCTATTAGTTTGACCTCAATTGCATGAGGTCAATCTTGAAAGAGAAAGTAGTTAAAGACACAGAGGTAAATGATAATTGGGATAAAATATAACATGGCGTTACAAAATGTAGACCAAGCTCGTCTCTTTTTTTTTGAGAATGTAACCAATTTAGAGACAAAGGAAATGCAGTAGATCTAATCTACCTGGTTTTCAGTAAAGTATTTGACAGTTTGCCATAATTAAATTGGAGAAGATGGACATTCATACAAGAATTGAGAGATGGGTAAGGAACTAGTTAAAGGGGAGACTACAGGGGGTCATACTGAAAGGTAACTGTCAAGCTGGAGGGAAGTTACTAGTGAAGTTTATCAAGGATGGGTCTTTGGAACAAACTTATTTAATATTTTCATTAATGGCCTTGGCACAAAAAGTGGGAGTGTGAGAATAAAATTTGCATCTGACACAAAGTTTGGAGGTATTGCCATTACAGGGGAAGACTGGAATATCATACAAGAAGATCTGGACAAGATTGACAACTGAAGCAATAGAAATGGGAGGAAATTCAATAGTGCAAAGTGCACTTAGGGGCTAACAAGACTGGGGACTTACCAATTGGAAATGACAGAGAAGGAGAAAGACCGAGGTATATTAGCCTCTCACAGGATGACTATGAACTACTAATATGATGGGGCTTTGAAAAAGGCTAATTCAATCCTAGGATGCATTAGGCAAGGTACAGTATATCCAGAAGGAGATAGGGAAGTGTTATCATCATTGTACAAGGTACTGATGAGACCTCATCTGGAATACTGTGGGCATTTCTGGTCTCCAATGTCAAGAAAGATGAATTCAAACCATAACAGGTACCAAGAAGGGCTACTATGCTGATCAGAAGAATGGAGAATCTGCATTACAAGAGAAGACTTAAGGAGCTTGGCTTCTTTACCCTAACAAAAAGAAGGCTGAGGGGAAATATGATTGTGCTCTATAAATACATCAGAAGGATAAATACCAAGGAGGGAGAGGAGTTATTTAAGTTAAGGGCCAATGTTGGCACAAGAACAAATGGCTATAAACTGGCAATCAACAAGTTTAGATTTAAAATTAAGTGAAGATTTCTAACCATCAAAGGAGTGAAGTTCTGGAACAGCCTTCCAAGGGGAGGAGTGGGGGCAAAAAACCAAACTGGTTTCAAGACTGAGCTTGATAAGTTTATGGAGGGGATGGTATGCTGGGACTGCCTGCAATGGCATATGGCCCATTCGTGTCTGCTATTAGTAAATATCTCCAATGGCTGGTGATGGGACACACTAGATTGAGAGGGCTCTGAGTTACTACAGAAAATTCTTTCCCAGATGTTTGGCTGCTGGGTCTTACCCACATACTCAGGGTCTAACTGATCACTATATTTGGGGTAGGGAAGGAATTTTCCCTCAGGTCAGATTGGCAGAGACCTGGGGATTTTCGCCTTCCTCTGCAGCATGGGGCACAGGCCACTTGCAGGTTTGAACTAGTGTAAATGGTGGCTTCTCTGTAACTTGAAGACTTTAAATCATGATTTGAGGACTTCAGTAACTTGGGCAGAAGTTATGAGCCTATTGCAGGAGTGGGTGGGTGAGGTGCTGTGGCCTGCGATGTGCAGGAGATCAGACCAATGGCCTTTAAGTCTAGGAGGAAAATATCTTCCCATTGTTAGTTGATTTGTGCCTGTGGCTCAGTCAGGTAGGTAGGTAACGTGTATGGGGCAAAACATAAGCATATGACTTTTACTCCAGTTATAGTTCAGTAACAACCCTGCACTAAAAACCTGAAATCCGCTTGCATAAAGACCAGAATGGGTGCACATTTGTGTTTCATTTAATTCGGTGCATTAACGTCCTACAGAAAACTGGCCTCTGTCCCTGGAACTCATTGATCCTGTCCTTGTGCCTCTCCATGCAGCACAGCACATTGTCATCATCTTCCTTTGCCTGCAATGATGAAGAAGGTGAGATGACACACCTAATGAGCAGCTGAGCACCTGCTCAGTGCTGTGCTGACTCAGCAGCCACTTCTGCATAGTGAATCATATATAAATGTTTGACCTGGTATCCCCTAGCAACAACTTTGAAAGCTGAACTCCATTGGCTCCACTAGCTACTACAGATCCTGCGCTACTCACCTGGCCGTGCAAGTATGCTTCCCCAGTGGATTTGAGGACACAGTGCTGGATTTCTTACACAAACACATACTCAGTAAATCTAAATTAACTGCTTGGCATTGTGCGTGTATTTTTGAAACCTATAGTTATCTACCACTATCTATATATGGAGCTGAAGCCAGCTCTGTGTACTCACATGTGAGTGGGGTGTGCAAGATTTGACCCACAATGTCTTCTGCATGTGGATTAATTTCCACTACAGACATTTGCAGTCATTGGGCTTACTTCAATAAGGCCAGAAGAAGGATTTAAACAACAGATTTCAAAATAATGCCTTAAGTAATCCATTAAGCTCTTTGTGAAATCATCTCTACCTGCTTCTGGAATTTGAATTCCTTTATCATAGAATATCAGGGTTGGGGACCTCAAGAGGTCATCTAGTCTAACCCCCTGCTCAAAGTAGGACCAATTCCCAGAGAGATTTTTGCCCCAAATGGCCCCCTCAAGGATTGAGCTCATAACCTTGGGTTTAGCAAACCAATGCTCAAACCACTGAGCTATCCCTCCCCCCAATAGACATGTTTATTTTTTGGGCTGTGAATACGCTCTTATTTTTCCTGCTACTTTGATTGATCACCATTGTACCTTGCTGCTAATTTAGCAATGTTTAAGCTACACATTCTTTTGGGTTTCCTCTGAAATTAATTGACCATATAAATTATGTGGAGTGCCTTAACTTCCTCTGGTACTTACGTTTGTGACATGCGTTTTAGACAACATTGTGATTTGTTTGAACATTAAGTTCATTAGTGGATGGAAGCCAACACATTCTTTTCAAACCATAGATCTGCACTCAATTGTGCAACATTTGGATCAGTAACATTTAGGATTAAATATGTTTCTAAATGCTATGAGAAAGCTTTTCACATAGGAAGCTGAAGTGCAGCAATCATACTTTTCAGGTATGTATGCTTAACATTTGCTATCTCCAAACAGCAGGGTATTGAAGACTCCAGGCAGCAGGTGACTAGATTAATTAATCTAGTTTCTTTCTTTGTTTTCTTCTTCCTCCTGTGTTTTATTGCATTTAAAAATTAAAATGGGCTCTGCTGATACCCGGTTTGTTTGTAAATTTCCCATTGTTTGCACTGAGATTTATGTGTTTGTGTGTACTTTGCCATTCCTCCTTAGATAGAAATCAGTTCTGGTTTAGTATCAGTACAGTCTGGGAAAGGGATAGCCTACTGTGATTTCATCATAATAAAAGCTGATTGAACTATCAATGATTCATCTGTGTTTTGTATTACAAAGTTAAACATGCTCTTTTCCATTTAAACAAAATGATCCTGAAATAATGGAGATGCTAGGACAATGGGTCATCGTTAGACACTTTAAGAACTCAATGAAGCTCACACCTATATGAAAAAGAACCTATTAATATGACTCAAGCGCATTTAAAAAAAAATTCAGCTGAAGTACAGGGTATTCAGAAACAAAGCAAATTCTTTAAGGCATAGATCTCTGCTCCTTGAAATCTCTTGCAATATTGGCAGATGAGTCTTGAATTATAATAGAAAGAAAGAGAGAGAAAAAAAGAAAGTCCAAATAGGTAAACAGGATACTCTGTGTGATTGTGAGAAAGAATCCAGATTGTGGAAAGTCCCTTTATTTTTACTTTGTAAATAAGTAAAGAAAAATACTCACTAGCCTTATCTCAAGAAAAATAGAGCCTTTTGCAAATTGCAGACTGTTTCACTTGGGAGAATATTATGTTTATGGGCACAAAAAGTAAAATGTAATTAGGAGAAGGCAGTCAGGATGTTTGGAGCACATTCTGTTTCAGAGCTTGTGGTGGGTTTACAGGTCAAATGTCCACCCAAACTCTGATAAAAATTAGAAATACGCAGAGTGAGCGCACAGTGATTTGTGACTATTTGTAAAGAAATGGGGGGTTATTTGTGGACCCCTAATATTCATGATGTCACCAGCCTCAGTGGGTCACAGTTGAGAATACCAGATTCAGGACAAACTGCTGAGAAATAGGGCAGACTCATCCCAAACTGGTGGTTTTTAGCTATACCAAGCCAGTAATAAAAGTAAAACATCAGTCTCACCACACTGATAAACAAGAAGTCAGAAATGCAGTTTCCTTAGGCATTCCAGCATTTAATTCACCACCCAGACACTAGAGTTTATGATGAGTAGTTACTGAAAACCAATTTCATCAAACAAAGGGATCTTCTGAGCCCAAGAGATAAGCCACATAGCCAGGCCAACTTATAACTCAGATCTTATCCAATAATCATGCTACTGCCAATCCTTTAGTATCTAATAGCTACAGGTTTATTTATAAAGAAAAGAAGAAGAGAGATAAAATGGTTAATAGATCATATACATACAATAATTGCAAAATTCTTACATCAGGTTTGAAGCATTGATGGAATAAACTGCTGGCTTGTGAAGTCTCTGGTAACTTTCAAAAGATTGGAAGGTCCTCAGTCCATAGTTTAGACTGCTCCTTTTAGTTGTAAGTCCACAGTTCAGAGAATCAGAGCAGGAAAGAGGCAACAAGGAGATGACTGAAGGGTCTTTTATACCCTCTGCCATGTGCTTGGAATTTTACTGTCCCGAAACAAAGCTCACAGCACAATTTGTGGAAAATTACTGGCACAAGATGGAGTACAGGTCACATGACCTTACAAGGCTTGCTGGCTCACAGGGGCAGCCATTGCCCATAATCTGGCTGGGGCAGGAAGACTTGCTGAGGGGGATGAATTTCTCCTCTGGCCCATTATGAGAGTTGTGTCTTTAATGGGCCATCAATCTTGAATAGTCCATTCACAATGGCTGGCTAGACTGGATGTAAACTACCTTGTGGGTGTTAGCCGAGGAGCAAACACATTTGAAATACAAGTATATAGTCAATATTCATAACTTCAGCTACAGTGATGATACATAGATTTAAACAGGATAATCTTATTCAACAAATCATAACTCTTCTATAGACACCTTACATGACATACTGTGTACAAGATTTGTTGCAATTGTCTAACAGCAGCAATGATGTTAATGATGTACATGGTCATATCTCAATCATACAGCATCACAAATGAGTATTTAGACAATAGCTAATTTATTTAGACTAGAAGTACATTGTTATTTGCCTTTCACTTTTCTTTTGGTTTGATTCTGTGTGGAAACTCTTAAGTTTCTAAAGTCAAGAAGTCCATGTAAAGAGCTGCACAGAGAAATCCATTCTCAGTGCTCCATTACGTGATTTATTGATCCTGTTATATCTAGACATGCTATGTATTTGTCAGCACCATCTACTGGCATCTTATCTATTAATTATTTACATATACAATAGAACCTCAGAGTTACGAACAGCTCGGGAATGGAGGTTGTTCATAACTCTGAAATGTTCGTAACTCTGAACTAAATGTTATATTGTTCTTTCAATAGTTTACAACCGAACATTGACTTAATACAGCTTTGAAACGTTATTATGCAGAAGAAAAATGCTGCTTTCAACCATCTTAATTTAAATGAAACAAGCACAGAAACAGTTTCCTTACCTTGTCAAATCTTTATTTTTAAACTTTCCCTTAATTTTTTTAGTAGTTTATGTTTAACACAGCACTGCTCTGTATTTGCGTTTTTAGTCTCTGCTTCTGTGCCTACTTCTGGTTCCAAATGAGGTCTGTGGTTGATTGGTCAGTTCGTAACTCTCAGGTTCTCCTGTATACAGATATGCACTGATGTGACGACTAGTATAGACATAAAGGGCCAAGTATTAAAGTATAAGTCGTTAAAGATAAAACAGAACCTTTAAAGGCTTGTCTTCAGGTTCCCTTTACTGCAAAGCAAATTTATACAGTTAGGTCATGTGCTGAATGGTCCTGTTACAGTTCCTCTGCTACTAGAACAAGATGATCTCCATATACTACCAGATCACCAATACCATTTCCACAGCAATGTTTACTCACCCACCATCGGGTCATCTCTTATTCCCTTCCTCACTGACAGTAGAGTCAACAGCTGTGCCCAAAAACTGAAGCTCTCATTCTTAGTGTGAGGTCAGAAGGAAGATTTTGAATGGAATAATGGGGTTAAAACAATGAGATTCTTTCCATCTTACCCCCTTTGTTCCTAATGTGCAGCTGTAGCTGCTCACTGACTCTTCTATTCAGAGGCCTGAGATAGGTCAAAGGAATGGATAGTTGAAATGAAATGCCCACTACGAGAATAAATCAGGGAAAACAAATATCTAGGGACTGGTTTCAGAGTAGCAGTCGTCTTAGTCTGTATCCGCAAAAAGAACAGGAGTACTTGTGGCACCTTAGAGACTAACAAATTTATTTAAGCATAAGCTTTCGTGGGTTACAGCCCACTTCTTCGGATGCATAGAATGGAACATATATTGAGGAGATATATATACACATACAGAGAGCATGAAAAGGTGGGAGTTGTCTTGCCAACTCTGAGAGGCCAATTAAGTAAGAGAAAAAACTTTTGAAGTGATAATCAAGAGAGCCCAGTACAGACAGTTTGATAAGAAGTGTGAGAATACTTACATGGGGAGATAGATTCAATGTTAGTAATGGCTCAGCCATTCCCAGTCTCTATTCAAGCCTAAGTTGATTGTATCTAGTTTGCATATCAATTCGAGTTCAGCAGTTTCTCGTTGGAGTCTGTTTTTGAAGCTTTTCTGTTGCAAAATTGCCACCCTCAGGTCTGTTACTGAGTGACCAGACAGGTTACTGTTTTTTGAATGTTATGATTCCTGATGTCAGATTTGTGTCCATTTATTCTTTTGCGTAGAGACTGCCCGGTTTAGCCAATGTACATGGCAGAGGGGCATTGCTGGCACATGATGGCATATATCACATTGGTAGATGTGCAGGTGAATGAGCCCCTGATGGCATAGCTGATGTGATTAGGTCCTATGATGATGTCACTTGAATAGATATGTGGACAGAGTTGGCATTGGGCTTTGTTGCAAGGATAGGTTCCTGGGTCAGTGTTTTTGTTCAGTGGTGTGTGGTTGCTGGTGAGTATTTGCTTCAGGTTGGGGGGTTATCTGTAAGCGAGGACAGGTCTGTCTCCCAAGATCTGTGAGAGTGAGGGATCATCTTTCAGGATAGGTTGTAGATCTTTGATGATGCGCTGGAGAGGTTTTAGTTGGGGGCTGAAGGTGACAGCTAGTGGTGTTCTGTTATTTTCTTTGTTGGGTCTGTCTTGTAGAAGGTGACTTCTGGGTACTCGTCTGGCTCTGTCAATCTGTTTTTTCACTTCAGCAGGTGAGTATTGTAGTTTTAAGGATGCTTGATAGAGATCTTGTAGGTGCTTGTCTCTGTCTGAGGGATTGGAGCAAATGCGGTTGTATCTTAGAGCTTGGCTGTAGACAATGGATCGTGTGGTGTGTGCCAGCAATGCCCCCTGCCATGTACATTGGCCAAACTGGACAGTCTCTATGCAAAAGAATAAATGGACACAAATCTGACATCAGGAATCATAACATTCAAAAACCAGTAGGAGAACACTTTAATCTGTCTGGTCACTCAATAACAGACCTGAGTGGCAATTTTGCAACAGAAAAGCTTCAAAAACGGACTCCAGCGAGAAACTGCTGAACTCGAATTGATATGCAAACTAGATACAATCAATTTAGGCTTGAATAGAGACTGGGAATGGCTGAGCCATTACAAACATTGAATCTATCTCCCCATGTAAGTATTCTCACACTTCTTATCAAACTGTCTGTACTGGGCTATCTTGATTGTCACTTCAAAAGTTTTTTCTCTTATTTAATTGGCCTCTCAGAGTTGGTAAGACAACTCCCACCTTTTCATGCTCTCTGTATGTGTGTATATATATCTCCTCAATATATGTTCCATTCTATGCATCCGAAGAAGTGGGCTGTAGCCCACGAAAGCTTATGCTCAAATAAATTTGTTAGTCTCTAAGGCCTGGTCTACACTAACCCCCCAATTCGAACTAAGATACGCAACTTCAGCTACGTGAATAATGTAGCTGAAGTCGATGTACCTTAGTTCGAACTTACCGCGGTCCAGATGCGGCAGGCAGGCTCCCCCGTCGACTCCGCGTACTCCTCTCGCCAAGCAGGAGTACCGGAGTCGACGGCGAGCACTTCTGGGTTCGATTTATCGCGTCCAGACAAGACGCGATAAATCGAACCCAGAAGTTCGATTGCTTGCCGTCGAACCAGCGGGTAAGTATAGACGTACCCTAAGGTGCCACAAGTACTCCTGTTTTATCTAGGAACTATCATTCAGTCCATGATTCTGGAGAAACACTTTGTCCTGGATTTTCACTCTTATCTTCTGCCATCCATTTCTACTTACCGTCCAGACCAAGTGGAATGGGTGATTTTGGGCGCCCAGCTAGAAACATCTGAAATGAGCTCTGATTTATGGAAAGTGCTAAGCACACCAACATGCCCTCTGAAAATCAGTCTGCTTTAAGGTGTTGCCATTTGGGCAGCCAACAATGGAGGCAGTCAATATCAGGAGGAACTTTTGAAAAGTTTGGCCTACATATCATCTTCGTGATCTGCTCATTAGAAGCAACGCCTAAACAAAGAAAATAACTTTTAAATTCTTGGAAAGCATACAAGAAGGCACAAACCTGACTAGCTTTTTTAAAAGAACACAGTGCATATCTAAGTTCTACTTCAGTGAGTTGAAAACTTCTTCTGGGCAGGGCCGGCTCCAGGCACCAGCTTACCAAGCAGGTGCTTGAGGCGGCCACTTCGGAGAGGGGCGGCACGTCCAGCTGTTCAGCAGCAATTCGGCGGACGGTCCCTCACTCCTGCTCGGAGCGAAGGACCTCCCGCCAAATTGCCGCCGCAGATCGCGATCGCAGCTTTTGTTTGTTTGTTTGTTTTTTGTTTGGCTGCTCGGGGCGGCCAAAACCCTGGAGCTGGCCCTGCTTCTGGGTTCTGCTCCTCCATCTGCATTTGACCCAGTAGAGGACCTTGGAAAAGTCATTAAACCTCTCTAAAAAACTGTGCTTGTTTGCCAGAGGAAATGAGTTTGTTTTTGAAAGTAAATGGGCCATTTGTGAAAGAAAGTAGGTTAAAATTAGTATTTCAAAATTTCACAAGCTTTTGGATCTTGATCCTGCAAACAGTTTCACTGAAGCACTTCACTTAAGATTCACAGACAATGGGACTGCTCATGTTCATAAAGTGAAACATATAGCATCACAGACATGGAGGGCTGGAAGGGACCTTGAGAAGCAATCAAGTCCAGCCCCCTGCACTGAGGCAGGATCAAGTAACCTTATTCCAGTCCTAACAGGTGTTTGTCCAACCTCTTCTTTAAAACCTCCAATGGTGGGGTTTCCACAACCTCCCTTGGAAACCTATTCCAGAGCTTAGGTACCCTTATAGTTAGAAAGTTTTTCCTAATATCAAACCTAAATCTTCCTTGCTGCAGATTATGCCTATTACTTCTTATCCTACCTTCAGTGGACATGGAGAACTATTGATCACTGTCCTCTTTATAACAACCCTTAACATATTTGAAGACGGTTATCAGGTCCGTTCCCCCCTCCCCCCCACAGTCTTCTATCAAGACCAAATATGCTCAGTTTTTTTAACCTCTCCTCATAGGTCAGGTTTTCTAAACCTTTATCATTCTTGTTTCTCCCCTCTGTACTCCTCCAATTTGTCCATGTCTTTCCTAAAGTGTGGCACCCAGAATTGGACAGAATACTCCAGCTGAGGCCTTATCAGTGCTGAGTAGAGCAGGACAATTACCTTCCATGTCTTACATACAACACTTCTGTTAATACACCCCAGAATGATATTAGCTTATTTCCATAACTGCATCATATTGTTGACTATATTCAATTTGTGATCCATTTTAACCCCCAGATCCTTTTCAGCAGTACTGCCACCTTGCCAGTTACTATGCATAAGTATTTTCAGGTTTGGGTCATTGGGATCAGATTTATCAAGGTATTTAGGTGCCTGAAGATACAGATAGGCACCACATGGGATTTAGCAAATGCCTAAGCACTTAGGTGTCTAACTGCATCTATAGGCACCTAAGGCCATGTATTTACTCTAAGTAACTCTGAGAATCTGGCCCTTACTCATCAACTTTTGTGGAAAAGCTCAATTTAAGCAGCATAGAACTATCTGAAAGGAACCATTCTAAATATTTGTGTGAAATTTTAGTGAAAAGTTTTCACCCTTTGTGTATTGAGTTTGTCCTTGGTGCAGTGAGTGGATAACTGTGGTGCTTCTACTGTGTATACGCAGCCACTAATTGTTACAACATCAGCAAGCTTTTTTTCTTTGTGTCATTTTTCACAAAACTGGATAAAACATGGTGTGTTTCTTTGGTTACAGCAGGAGGTATTGTAGGGTTTCCTAACATTAACTCTGCTATTGCATTTTTCATTTGCTTTTACTCTAGGAGCTTTTAATCTGTTTCGAGAAGTTAAGTGAATACCAATTGAGTACTCAGAATATCTTGGTGGTTTAAAAGTGAGGTGGGAGATATTGCAGCTAGAAAGTACTGTGATCAAATGGTTATGCACATGAAAACAGCATAATATGAATCAATGTTACGCTAAAGTGAAGAGTGAACCTCAAAATGTTCAGCGTATTGGTTTGATTCAGATAGGCAACCAAAATGAGACTGTTTATCCAAATCTTGCCTAGAATCTCCATATCCCTTGGGTCAACAAAACTGGGCCACACTCATGAGAACAGATTTTCTGAGGGGATTTCTCGTATTCCCTGTTTCAGGGTAGGCCAGAAGACCAAAAAGTCTTTTTTGTAATATGATAGCTAACATTAACAAATGGAGCTGGTTAAAAGATAATTCAAAGTTAATGAAAAAAACAGAACAAAACAGGTCAACATTTTCCCAAAATGTTCATGGAAAATTTTGACCTGCTTTCAACCAATTCTTTTTTTTTTTTTTTTAAAGTCAATATTTTACAATAGCAGAGCAGTTGGAATGTTTTTTAAAGGTGAACATTGTAAAAGCATTTCCATTCCATCAGTGTTCAAAATGGAGTGACTTTTCATTGTTTCAAAGGTGTCCGCTAATTTCAAAGGGCTTCAAGCCATTGCTTACAGATAGGCACACGTATACGTTAGCTGCATGTATAAGTGTCCTGCCTGAATAAGGATGCCTTCTTTTATCAATATCTATTTTATTAGAACCATTTCCCCGTTCCGAAACTGCTATTTATTTTTAAAGGGAAATTTGTTTATAACTTTTCTCGCAAGCGTCACATCAAGTGTTTCAGATAAATATGTAAGTTGCATCATAAAAGACAGTTTTGGATAGTTTGAAGTGAGCGTTGCTGACATTAATTTAGCTTTAATGAAGATTAATCTAGCAAAGATGGAATACACGTAAGGCCCTGTTCTCCTGTCACTTGCTCAGCATGTAACCTGGATTTTCCTGTTCTTCAGGCAACAGAAGTGAGTTTTGTTGTTGCCAAGTAAGTTATATGAAAACAGGATTCGTCTCTTTCCAAATCTGTGAGATGTTTGGTAATTGCACTGGGAGGACTGGGGATTGGAGGGCAATATGCATTCCAAGGTCATAAAACATTGGACTGGGGTCTGGCATATGCAGCTTCTTTAAGTTCTGACTCATTTTCTGTGTACAGCACCTTTAAATGGTAGAAATCCCTGCTGCTATTTTGTGTTCATAAGCAGCCAGCCACGCTGAGATAGATACACACTATACCCTCTCTCGAACACCTTACTTTTGTTCTTTCTTGCTTTGTGGTCCTCTTGATATCAAACAAATGTCACTCAGGAGGATGATATATGGTTGTACTTTTGTTTATGGAACAACATAACAAGAGAGAGGGGGAAATAAGATATGCTTGTTAAAGACGTCCCCAGGCAGCAATTAAGGAACATGATAATCACTTATGTAAGACACTTCTAATTTTCACTAAACCAGAAAGTACCCTTCTAGATTTCACAAAGAAATTTTCACTCACTCCCATGAACATTCAAGCTTATATTTTTACAGTGCTCAGTCACATGCTTCTAATGAAAAGTATGTATAAAAATAATGCTTAGGACATTCCTCTCCCCATGCTCTGATATCTCCTGGAACTGAGTATCATCTGTCCTTTCACATCTTTGAACCCTTGATTTACTTCAGAAATGGATATTGTAACAATGAATGAGTAGAAAGAGTAATAAAGAGCATATATTTGGTAAATAATAATAGCAATGAATTACTCGTAATAATGTTATTACTCATACCCACCTGAATTAGCTATGGGTCAAGAGCCATAAAGGTGTTGTTGGTTTTTTTGCCACACTCTGCTCATCCAACCGCTTGGTTGTTATGCTAATTTAGAGTCCCTTAGACATAGTGGACCGGAGGCAAAGGCACTGTCAATGTGGATGTGACATGAAGTGAATCTGAAGGCATCAAAGGAAACCTACAGGAAGTCCTCACCTTATATGTTGTAGGGGCTTGAAGAAGGCCTAAGTTCCATCATTTTACACTCCCTCACACTCATCTCTGACTTGGGTCCAGTGACAGATATTTGCCATTTCTTTATATTTGTCTATCACATCTACCTCCAGCCTCCCCTGCGCAGCACGTACACATGACGGTACTGTAAAGCTTGATCTGCTGGGTAGGCACAAGACTTGTTGGTTAAAACATCTAGTGTAGACAGTCCCCTGGAAAAGGGAATTTATGCCAGTGGAAGAGCAGTTGAAATACCCAAGCTTATGGGCAACACTTAGAGAAATATTATTTCTATTAGTATAATTATATATGTG
The DNA here is from genome assembly GCF_002925995.2 of Terrapene triunguis. Lineage (NCBI taxonomy): Eukaryota > Metazoa > Chordata > Testudines > Emydidae > Terrapene > Terrapene triunguis. Next base: position 4,607,720 of record NW_020664909.1, on the reverse strand, counting down.
AGTGGAATGTTGATTCTTGAAAATTTAGAGCAAGGGTCTAAATGCAGCTTATTTGTAGAAAACACTAATTGATGCAGTAGCTATTTGGTTATATGCATATTTAGATCTAAGTTGCCATAGTTACCTTAAATGGTAGTTTAGTATTTGAACATTTTGTAGAAAATTAATGGATTGACATTGAAAATCCAAATACTTTAAAAATCCTGTTTCTATTTTGAGCTGGCTATCTGAGCAGTCTCATGGGCATTGAATTACATGATGGGCTATGTTATGACTTAAAGCCAGAGTGCACATTATAGGAGGATGTGAAAGGACCTGGGAGCTCTGTCACCTTGGAAAGGGGTGCAGAATGTGCTCATCTTCACAACCATCCGGCTCATTTTTTATTTCCATTTGGAGCTGTTTGCGCCAGTGAGCGAATGAGTTACCTGATCAGAGGAAATCCATTCTGATGTTTTTATGCATATTTAATTCGAGAAAAGAATTGGAGAAGGAGTGGTCAACCTGGACTTGTTTAAATAACCTCTGAACAAGAGTAGGCAGGTCAAAAGTCAATATGCAGAAGTGGGGCTATTCCAACAATCCAGACACATGGGACTGTGGTGAAACACAAACCATGGAACATCTGTTGGTCTGTCAGCTCCTGGAAGAGCCAAGCACCTTTCAAGATCTTGCCACGGCTACAGATTGGGCCACATGATATGCCCAACACTGGAAAAACCTATTATTGTGTCGGAAGAACACAAGAAGACTTAATTACTACAGAAGTTGGTTTTGATGTAATGATTATTTTTTATTTCTATCTTTCTCTATATAAAAACTATGGAGCAGCTGAGAGTGACTCTGATTTAAATCTGCTTCCATTCTCTCTTTCCACTCCCTTGAAATGGAGATGGAGCCAAACCAAAAGCTCAGATCCAAACACATCACGATTTCTGGAGGTTAGATCTGGATCAGGATTTCCCTTCTTTGTGGCTATCTCTGTCTCCTAGCTTTAAAAGAAGCCAGATACAACACCTAAATCCAAACACCCCGAACTTTGGAAAAGCTCAGCTCTGGATCTGAGTTTTGTAGCTTAGGATCATCTTTGCTTTTTAAAACTGTTCCACTGAATCCCGAACAGAAAATGTGCCCATGTATTTACTGGCGATATGAAGAAAAGTCCAGGTAATAACTACAAATTGATTTGGAGTCCCTTAAAACTAAGGATTTGACTGAGGTCAGCTACACTCCTCCTCATTCTGATCCCAGAAGCATTCCCCCACCAAATGCCTTCCATTTTAATTGTCTTGCCAACCGCAATTTGTATTCCAAAGCACCGTTACTTTCATTTCTTAATGCATAGCCTTCCTTACACGTCCTTTACTCAGCTGCATGCTAATGAAGACAGTTTGCAACCTTAACTGTCAATGACAAATCCCAGGATATTTCACCCGGCTTCCTGATTGGAGGGATTGTACTACATAAGACACCTTCTAATTAGGAAAAAACAACTAGTATCTTGTCAATGTGCAGCCTGCAAGTTAAAACAAGTTAAGTTAACACAATGGACGCTTTGTGTTTCATGCAAAGTTGACTTTCCACTTGGATGTTATCTGTTAGCCTTTAACAAATATTCAATGTAGTTGTCAGCATTGCTGTACTTCAGCAGCAGCAGTTTAAAAAGCTGAAACAATACACATGTATGTCCACAATTATATATGTTATCAGTTACATGTACATACCAATCAATTATGTTTTATTTACAAGATATGCCTGTTATTATTTGTATTAGGGTCAAGAGATCAGGGACCCCATTGTGCTAGGTACTGCACAAAAGTCCCAGTCCTGTGCACTCTACAATCTTTAAAAAAAAAAATAAGACAAAGGCTGGGAGAAGAAACAGAGGCACAGAGAAGTGATTTGTCCAATGTCACAGAGCACATCAGTGGCAGAGCTAGGAATAGACCCTAGGTCTCCTGACTTCCTGCCATAGCCAATGGACCATGCTGCTTATCCAGGGCATTATGGATGGTTATGACAAATGTCCAGTGACAAATGTTGAAAGGAATAAAAAAAAAATTCTTCCAAAATTTTGCACGCAAAATATTCCAGTTTTTCAATGAAAATCTGAAAAACAGTTTATTTATTTATGTATTTATTTGTGGTTTTTGAAAACCTAAAAATGTTATCTAACCTGAACAGATTTTGGGGTTTCAATTAAGAGTTGTTTTTTCCCCCCTGCTTCACACTAAAAGGCTAGACTATTAAACTTGCACCATATCCGAGCCTCATGCCACATTTAATCCAAGGGGCATTGGTATTGCATATGCCTGCCTTTCATCTGTGCGTCAACTCGCTGAGTCATGCTATATCCAATCTCAGTCCGACATCAACCTGCTCTTACCTCTGATGTTCTGCTAGGTACTGTGTGCTATTCACTCAAGAAATACTGAAATGTCAGTCTAAGGCAGTGTGGCAGGGCAGGGTTAAAACCCCCTTGAAAGCCCTGCCAAAATGCTGGCTGCAGCCTGCTCTCTGGCCAGTAGGCCAGGTGTAGAGATGCAGGTACTCAGCAGGGAGCCCAGCTGCAAGCCCTAAGGAGGGCTGGCTCAGACGAACATGCTGGGCTAAGTAGTGACAGCTGGGCTGGGGCAGGAGAGGGCTATAAAAGCCCTGGGCAAACCTCAGTGAGGAGGCTAGCCCGGGAGGAGACAGGAGGGCAGTATCTCTGTCTCCTTGCCAACAAGGAAGCCTCAAGGGCCAGGAGACCCTGGGGAGGGTCTGTGGGGCACTAACTGTTGGGGGATCTGGGAACTGCACAAGCACTGTAAATTAAGACACTGGGGTTATCCAATAAAAGAAGGAGTGAACACTCTTTATTATACCAGCCTAAACACACGGTGCATGCACAAAAGTGGGAGAGCCTGCACCAACCCTGTGACAGGCAGCCTATGTGAAATGTAGCCGGATGTGGACTAAAGAAAGGACTCTTGCATCATCCCCAGGGCCTTGCTCTGATGTGTTTTGTGTGGCTTTGAAAGACTGTAGTGTCACACACATTAATGATACACAATTAGACCGTGGCTGGCTGAGAGCTACCATCATATGTTTTCAGAGATTCTGTATTTCCTTGCTAAGCATGAAGAAATCTCCAAAAGGATCTTCTGAGTATTCTAGCACTGAAGTTTATTTACAGGCTTCCATGGGTGATGGAAGGGTGGACAAGTTTCCTCTGCCATTGTATAGAACAGGAGTGCAGTAACTTGCTTTATTTTGCCCCGTGGATTTAGAAAGAAACATACCATCACCTATCAGAGTGGAACAAGCCAGGACATCTGGAACAAAATCAATAAAGCCAGGAACACCTTCAGGAGCTTAAATACAGTCTGGAAATAATCAAAATACGACACCAAAACCAAACTCAAGATTTATCAGAGCTGAGTACTTTCAACATTACTTTATAGTGCAGAATGCTGGGGAATGAGAAAGTATGACATGTCCAAACGGTCTTCATTCCATACAACCTGCCTTACAAAAATCCTCCATATCTTTTGGCCCAGAACAATCTCAAACCAAGATCTATTGACATAGTGCAGCCAAGAGGATCTGAGCACCATCATTGCCAGGAGGAGTTGGAGATGGATCAGTCATGTGCTTCGGATGGAAACTGATTCCAGCACCAGAGTATCAATAAGATGGACACCTGAAGGCAAGCAAAAACGAGGCCACCCGAAAACAACATGGTGAAGAGCTGTGGAAGCCAAGCTGAAAAAACTGTGGCACAGCTGGGGAACCATTGAAAGACTTGCCAGAAACAGGAGAGGAGGAGCTTCGTCACTGCCTTAAATGCCAGAGGTGTAATAGGAACATGATGATGATGATGATACCTTGGGGTATGGTTGGTTCTGAGCTCAACCTTCACCCTCTACCAGTCCACCGAGCTCTCATGAAGAATCTTCTGGAGTCCATGGAAAGGGGAAAGTACTCTGTGGAGCCAGGAGGCACTTTTCAGAGCTGGCTTATGTCCAGTGAGGCCCATGGCAAAGACTGTATTTTGTATCCCCAATCATCACTCCATATTCATTTCTCCCACCAGCCCACTCAGTTCATGACCCCATCTGATCCCGTGTATGTGTCATTACCCCTCCTTTCCCACAATGTATGTTCTTCTTACCTCCAGGTGCCCAATCATTTTCAGTGGCAGCAGAAGTGCTTTAAAGGGGATACTGGTAAAATGGATTTGGGGTGCCATCTGATACCCCAGAATATGATCCCTACTCATGAAGAACAGAAGCAAGGCCTTCCCTGTCCAGAAGCCTTTGATCCAGTGGGCAGAAACACTCCAGTGAGAGAAGTGTAGTTCAGGTCTGACTGGGCTGTTGATAAATGCCCATGATGGTCCCAGTGGTATCCCTGATTGCAACCTTCTGTTTAGCCTAACCCTAAGGCTGCCCTGGCAACAATGAAAACTCATGCAAGATGGGAGCCACTGGTTTCAAGAGAGGCAAAGTGTGCCATGTTAAGAAAAACAGAATGCAGAGCAGCTCAGCAAACTGAGTACCTATTTGGATTGTTCATATCTTGCATGTATTGATTAGGGCAAAACATGTGCAATTTGTAGGGACATTCTATTGAGCGACATGCTGTAATGGAGGCATCCTGCTTTAATTTCAGAGAAAGTAGTGGGAACTAATGCTGCCAAAGGAGGTCTTGATGGCTTCCATTGACTAGAACAATTGACTGTAGATGGCTTTGTTTACCTGCAAGCCTTCCTATGCAATAAAGGTAATGAAGAAGGAGGTCTTACAGTGACAGGTGACCATGCCACCTAATTCTGAAATCCATCTTAAACCTGGTGCTTTTCCATTTAGAAGGAGGGGTGGGGATCCAGAGGGACAAAGGATTCCCGCCTTGGGTCAAAGGTATAAAAGGGGGTGGAGCAGAACAAAGGGCGCTCCAGTCATGAGAAAACCTCTAGTTACCACCTGAGCTGGAGCTAAAAAGAACTGTACCATGGGAAAGGATTGGGCCCAGACTAGGAAGGAGTCCAGTCTGTAAAAGAAGCTTATTGGAACAGCTCTGTGTGTGAGATTTTATCTGTAATCAGTTTCTTAATGGATTAGGCTTAGACTTGCGTATTTTGCTTGGTAACTTACTTTGTTCTGTCTGTTATTACTTTGACCCACTTAAATCCTACCTTTTATACTTAATAAAATCACTTTTGTTTATTAATTAACCCAGAGTAAGCGATTAATACCAGAGGGAGCAAACAGCTGTGCATATCTCTCTATCAGTGTTATAGAGGGCGGACAATTTATGAGTTTACCCTGTATAAGCTTTATACAGAGTAAAACAGATTTATTTGAGGTTTAGGCTCCCAGAAACACTGAATACTGGGTGCTGGGAAAGTCCTTGTTAATTGAGAAGCCCCTGGGCTAAGTGAATCTTAGTTTCCGTGAACTGCAGGGGGTCATGGCCCAACCTCTTGGTCTGTGCTGGAGCCGACTGGTGTGTTTAGCTTAGCAAGATGGGAGTGGAAGAAGCCTTTTCAGGCAGTGGGGTTTGCTCTCAGTGGTATGCCAGCACATGTAGTGTCAGTCTTGAGGGAGTTTCTGGTACCCAACCCGTCACACATGTGCAGAAGGATTCAAGCAGGGGAAGAGGGCACATTGGTACCTGAAAATTCCCCAAGATACAGCCAGGATCTCAGAGGGCACACTTCTAATGCTCACTGACCATTCTTCTTTTAGGGTGAGCACATGCTATAAGTGCACTACAGTGGTCTTTTACTTTGATATTTGGAGGCATTCAGCACATAACCTTTAAAGCTGTGGGGCCTGTGTGTATCTGAAATGTAACGCTGGTGAGAGGCCGCCCAGAACACTGACAGTCTCTACTGAGCAGCAGAACACACACTACAAGGGCAACTGCTCTGCAACTGTCCTCACAGTGCCCTGACAGTGAACATCAATGCAGACCTTTGGGAATCACCTCCCGGGATGGAATATTATCAGTCTGGATACCCTTGGTTTCTCTGCTGCGATTGCCATTCAGGGTGCTAATCGATGCCAGCTGGGTTGGCATTTTTGTACAACACAGACACCTTTTCATTTGGAAGTGATTCTATTGAATCATGCAGAAGCTTCTTGTGTTCACTTATAAGCGTCTTCATGAGGTACCCCTGTCCTACCTAGTTACTCTATTAACTCAGTGCAGCATTAACCCCCTGCCTTCACTCTGCCTGCATTCTCAGCCTTCGCTGCCCACCAATCAGCTTTTCCCACAAGCATTTCTGCGCTTTCTCCCATGCCACCTTGACAAACTCTGTCTAGCCACCAAACTCCCTCTGTAAAACCCATTTCTGCCATGCTACCGACACGAGGGCTAGGCAGGAGGTGATTCATGACAAGTGCTCATTGTGCTTGTTTTATTGCTACATTGTTCATCTTCCTGTTATGTGCTGGTGAACACATTTTTGCCCAAAGTTTTTTTTTTTCTGATGAAAAATGTTCTTTTTGGGGGGAAATGGAACTTTTTGCAAAAAATATCAACATCTTCAAAACAGTCTACCTTCATGTTCAGTAAATAAAAATATTTTATCATGCTTTCAATCATGATTTTGATGAAAATGTCTCAAACTTTTGCAAAACATGGGTCCTTTTTGAGTTCTGTGAAATGGAAATGGTTTCAAGATGTCTTCATAAAACTGTTTTCCCTTTTTTTGAACATCTGTAGGTGTAAACCCAGCTGTAATCTCTTTGGCAAAGGGACACTTAGCACAACAGGTGCCAATTCCTGTTTGGGTACTTTAGGCACTAGCTTAATTAATATAATAATACTAATCTAACTACTATCAAATAATTCATGAGGGCTATAATGGAGGAAAGTACGTCAGTATGTGCTTAGCTTTAATCATGTGCTTAAGTCCTGTTGAAGTCCACTGGACTTAAGCAGATGCTGAAAGTTAAGAAAGTGGTTAGGTGCCAACCCGAAATGGGATGTTCATAAGCATGTGCATGAATATTTCTCTGAATGGAGGCTCAGGTCAGCCAATGACAACCCAGTCAGGGTAAAATATTTTCTAGATGTGTTTCTTGTGTTGCCCTGTCCTTTGTGCTTGGAATGATGTTTGAAAATAAAGACCCCAATTCTTTAGACTCTTAGGCACATGTGCCGTCCCACTTGCAGGAATGTTTGCTGGACTGGGGCCCAAGTTTGAATTCAGCTGAAACAAAGCTTAGGCATATTTCGTCTTGCTACTACAGATAGGGTCAAACTGTTTTAAAATAACCCATGTCTGAGCCAAATTCTTTCTTTCTTTCCAACCTAGGGATAGGCCATACGTATTCATATGTTGCCAGCCAATTTTTATTTTCTTCTGAGCAGCACGCTACCACTTCAATCAACACGGTTTTCAGAAAAATGTGGCCTTTAAGATGTTGTGACATTTTGTGAAACAACATAACACAGTGTGACTGATGCAGGTGGATGTGCCCCATAAAGCTGAGAGATTTAAAGAGATGTGGTTTTCCAAAAATTTCAGCGCAGAATTTGTTTTTAATATCACTTTAAAATCCTATTTAACCCCCTCAGAATATATAACAAATGTGTCTGAACTTTTATTTCAAAACCTTTCTGCTGAACGTTTACAGATTTTATATGTATAGGACCTTTCTCCCCTCCACAAGTAGAAATAAGAGAAAAATGTAAGTATCAAGTGCATCATAAAACATATAACTTGTAATTCTGTTTCTTTCTGCTGTCCTGAAGGAAAAGAGGAGTTTTAGCGGGATCAATAGTTATAAATCGTTACAAATGATTCAAGGCTTTATTTCATCCACTTTTATTATTATGTTCATGCCATCTGCTGTACGTATTGGGGTTATTACACTAATTCATGTTGTGAGGACTACCCTCTGAGTGAGAGATGTCAAAGGGCAATTGATTAAAGGGTATTTGCCCGCTTACACCGGTTTTTCTAGTGAAAGATTCTATGCTAAGAAAGTGAGCTGATGTGATAATGGAGTCCCATTTCTGCAGATGAATACGAGACATGCGGCTTTATGTGTTCATAAATATAGGAATGTATTTTAATCTGCTGGTGATGGAGGGTGAGAAGGGAAGAGTGTAAATGTAGTCAGTGACAGCTGTATATTATTACAAGGCTAAGGAAATCAGGTTGCTACTTTTCTTAAAAGATAAAAAAGCATTCATGCTTGACATATAGAACACAGACCAATCTAGCAATTTTCTTTATATACATTCCTTACTATGTATGATTTAATGGATGTGGTGAGTGGAAGAGGGAGTAGGAACTAAGAGAAACAAAATAATTCCTATGATATAAGCTATGGTGTCAGTTACAAATAAAGATATTGTTGACAGTTGATACAGTATGGGTATTTACCAGGGAAAAGAACTGTTTATTCCACAGATCTTCAACATTAAACGGGACTGGACAGATCACCCCAGGCATGGAAATACCTATATCCCAAATCTCTTGTTTTCTGCAACTATCCTAAGCACACAATAAGATGCAACATTATAAACAATGGAAAAAATATAGCAACCTCTACTCCATCAATGCATGGTGGTGTCAGGAAGGAGAAATGAACAAGATATATCAGAAATATTAGATATTGTCTGTAACTTTACAGCATGCAGGCTGAGAGTGAGAGTACCCTGAATATTTAAAAAACAATACAAATGTTATAATGGCAAACTGGCAAGTGGCAATATTTTTACCTCATTTTAATTAACTTGTCCAGTGTATCCAAGTTTCGGATGCTGTGAACACTTACACAAATGAGTAACTTGTCTTAAAGGTGCCACAGGACCCTCTGTTGCTTTTTACACACATTGGTAGTCCCAGTGAATTCAGTAGGTGGTTCAGCACCTCCAAAAATCTGTTTGATTTAGCTGCCTAAATGTGGATTTCAGAGCCTAAATCCAGATACCCAAGACTGAAAATGTCACTGCAAAGTTGTTCCTTTATACAGAGGACAGGCCAGAATTTTAACCAGGGTCTCCAGGGTTGTCAATCCAGAATCTCTCAACAGCACTTCATTTACTTACAAACCTATAATTAAATAAAACAATACCAGCTGAGAGAGAGATTTTATAAAACCAGAAAACAGACTATATTTTAGATCACAAATGCAATATTGTGGCCCTGATTTTCTAGACACACTTTTGCAGACACAACCATTTGTATCCACAGAATTGCATGCACAAGTAGTTGTACATGCAAAATTTGAGGCTGAGTTGAGGCCCCCTTTAAAATCCAGCCTTTAATGGCTTTAATTGTAAGATTCTAACAATTCAGGAATTAAAGTCCCCTCCGATTGCTTCAATTGCAAGACAAAATACCCAGGTTTTCATTTCTCCATGATTTCCTTTTAAAATCTACTGAACAGACTCCATTCATTTGTGAGGGGAAAAATCCACGGTCTTTGTAAAACTTGTTGGGAATGTAGAAAGTTCCCTTTGTTAGCCAACAACTACATTAATCCGAAATCCTGCAAAACACTTGAAGTATAAGAATAGTCTCTCTGAAGTCAGTGTCAAACCTAAAGTCAATGGGACAACTCCCAGGCTTAAATTATCCTTTGAGGGATATTTTGACACATTTTTATTCCTGTCAAGGGAATGCCCTGAAAATTCAGCAAGAATATGACTGTGTGGGTTCTTGAATTCTTTGGCAATTAAGTGTCATGGGTTGTCTGGTCAGTTGGTAGTATTGTTTTTGCACCACCAGCCATCGCTTCCCAGTTTCTTCAGTGAGCCAAATGTTGTTTTCTTTTTATTAGGCATCATGCAGCACCAACACTAATTGCATAAATTGATTCATTTATAGCCAGTGCAACAGAAAACAAAGTAACAATAGATACAAAATGATTGCAATGGGGCCCCTGAGCTTGCTTACTGATACATGCTGAACAGAAGTGCCAGCTGTGTTGCCAAACCAGAGAATTTAAAAAAAACAAAAAATACCTCCTCCCCAAATCATCATAAAAACAACAACAACAACAAAAAGAAACCTGTGAATTCTAGTGTTTACTCCAGCGGCATCTCATGTTGTGTATGGAAGGGAAATGTGCCAGGAGGCCCAATTTTTCTTTTAATTTTCTGGTCTGACCTTATTGCTTTGGCAGCCTTAGAAACAGAAGGACTGAAGAATATAGTAGCATTGCAAACTTCTACACAACACCCTGCCAACATGCCACAAGCCTCACCTGGAGGCTGTAACTTTAGGGATGAAAAAGTAGCCCAAGAATAGATCCACATAAGGATTTAGGAACCTAACTGCCACTTTAGGTGCCTAAATGTTGAGATCCTCAAAAATTCAGCTCTATGCTCTCTAACTCTGTAGGCACTTAAAGTCCCTAGACAACTACATTTCCACCATTCAGGACTCCCAGAGGCTTAAGTGTCTGTCAGTAAACATGCACACAGCCACCTTACTCTACGTGCCCAGGTGTCTATCTCCCGCGTAAGCCCTAGCTGGATGTTAAGGCTGGTGAGGAAGAAGAAATGTGAAGGAAGACAATTCACAAAGAAGCAGTACCTAACATTTTTTTAATACCAATATGGTATGCAGCTAAAATCTGGTTCCATGGAGTATGTGAATTGTCATATTTTAGACAGGAGGGTGACCGAATTTAGTAGCCTTAGCATTAGTGACTGATAGCTGAATGCTCAAAAGGAGTTAGGCTCCTAATTTCTATTTAGTCTGCTAACTTCCAGTGAAATCGATATACTCATCCAACCAATGAAAACATGTTGCATCTATCAGAGCTCACTTTCACCTTCATCTCTGCAGAAACATACAAGGTTAATTTCCCCTCTTGGCAAAACCATGTAGGAGTGCAGTAAAAGAACAACTCTTTGTCTTTATGCAAAACAAGTTAACCACTAAATTTTTTCAGTTCCACATTAAGGGTGCAACTTTTTTTTGCCTATCTCTGCTCTTTATGTGCTCATGTGCAATGAATAGAAATAGAGGTTAAAATGATGGTAAAGCATTGAAAGATTTGTGTGGGAATGCATGATTAATATTGTGTGTGTTAATGGCTCTTACTAAGAGTTTGCATTATCCTTGTTTGGTTCTTTAATGATCACAATGTTCCCTGCCAGTTTCTTATTTACCAGAGGAGAAAATGAGTGGAAACCACATCCAAAGGGTCAGCACACATCAGACTGCCCAAGGGTATGGTACATGAGTGGGCCATCACTGCACGGATGACAAAGGCAGGATCTGGAACATCCTAGAGTCACATTAAGTAAATCAACTAGAGCAATTTAACTGTTGCATAATTGCAGTAGCTATGTAATGTATTGGACGTGCTTGAGTTTTTGCTGGCAATGCTTGGTAAACTACAATTAAGGGGACTGTAGCAAAACTAACTTACCATAAAGGGTTTTTTGTTTTGTTTTTTTGAGACAGCATAGGTGAACAAATTAGCATGTGTGTAAATGCATGAAATAACTGATTACAGTCATATTTATACTTTAACTAAGGGGATGGTTCCTATTGCAACTAGTTTCTAATGATGCATGTTTTATTTGTAACTGATCATTCGATGGACAGATGGGGAAATTGTGAAGGAGGAGTGATGGAGCAGAGAAGTGCACTGTTTAAAGTGGATTCATTCAGCTGGCAAGCAACATGTAAATCAATATGCTACAACCACAATCTAAGGGGATTTACATTAGCAGCAATAGGGTAATTCAGATGCCATGGTCCATTCAGTCCTTAAGTTCTTACTTGAGACTGATAACAAATGTGTTCAGTGTTTCCATGTGTGATGATGGGTTAAATCCTGCACCACCACTAAAGTCAATGGGAAAACTCCACAAGCCAGGATTTTGCCTGCTTTTTTTTTTTTTTTTTAAGGATGTGGCCACTTGCCAATAGGAACTGAAATGAGTTCATCAGTTAATTTTCACACAGGCAACCCAACAATGCTCCAGTGGCAATGGCATTCAATTACTGATGGCCTATTTCAGACGTGATCCAGCAACCTAGAGGTGAATAATAGTAATTATTAGTAATACTCACAGTAGTAATAATGCTTTCAGGGTGCCCTACAGGTTTACAAACCTGGGGGCTGAGAGTCTCTGATTATAGCCCCTCCCCACAAAGGAAGACTTTGAACTGCTGTGGGATCTAGTCTAGTGCACAGATCAAGCAGTTCATACTCTGCGGAGACCAGCATCGAGAGTAGCAGAGATCTGACCCAGCACTGGCTACCAAACGCCAGCTGAGACCTCCACAAAACTCCAGACTGGAGACCCAGGAGAGGACCCTGTCCCATCTAGGGGCAAAGACACTGTCGGGGGACTGTCCAATGTTCACAATGCTGCAGCACTCATCTCTGGACGTATCTCGGAAGGTGCCAGGGAGGGAGCTGGGGGTTGGGATGAGTTGTGAGCGTTGGGAGGTGGGGAAGTGATTGATTTGTTAAGGTTTGTTATTTATTAGTTAGCCCTAGCCTTCTCCTTCCCCAAATCCTATTTTCCTGCTCTCAAAAATATCCCCCTTTGTTATACTGTTATTTTTGGATGTGTCATTTCTTTGCTGAGGTTTGCGTTGATTTACATTATTATTTCTTGTGTACTAGGTTTTATCCTACTTGCCCATTCGTAGCATTGTTCATTTTCCCAAGGGACCGACCCCCTTGTGTCCTGGACAGTGAGGAGTCATCTCAGATGGAGGTACCAGGCATCACAAAAAGAACCCAGGACCCAGCGAGGAGAGGGGAGAAGCCAATCCAAGTAGCAAACACCAGGAAGGAGGTTAGAGCCACACCTCAGGGGAGGGGCTACATCAGTAAGTGACAAAACACCGCTGTCCACAGCTTTTAATCTGACCATCCAGATAAACATGTAATCAGTTGGGCCAGTGGGTGCATTTGCTGCTATTCCTAACTGGGCAGGTTTATGGCCAAGCATATTTACAAAGGGATCAAATTCCAGAGGCCAAGTCCATCTCTGAAAATGCCTTGCTTCTTGGATCCACAAGCTACACCTTTAGTACATAAAGCTTCAGTATTCTGGATATGAGGGAATTATATGGTGGGAGCTTTATATATATTTAAACAGGCGTTAAGGCTAAACCATTCAGAGCTGTATATATGGTAACCAGTCTCTCTTATTTCTAGTGAGCAGTTGATTGGCTACCATCACAGATATTAATGTCAGCCCACCATACCATGCAAGCTGCATTTGAGACTAGTTAGAGTTTCTGGGGGGCTTTCACAGATAGTCCCAGGTAATAGTCTGAGAGGTTAGTAAAGCATGGATGACTGAGGCTAACTGTAAGAAGAAAAGAGCTCAGCAAAAATAAATACATGAAAAGATCAGAATTATATATTAATTTTGTCAGTGGGAGTCCTCTAAACACCTCAGACAAAGACTATCAAAATAGTACAATGGAGGTTAAAAAAACCTTTTATCTCATTTGTATATAGTATCTCACACATTAAAAAAAGCCATCCAGTCACAAAAATGAAAAAAAAAAATCAGTTCTTAATCTTAATTTAGGTTACATTTTCATATACCCACTTGGGGGGCGGGGAAGGGGAATCATGAAGCAAATTATACACGATAATATTTTTACAGTTAATCTGATGCCTTCCAAAAATGCTTTTATGAAAATGAATCAATATTAGAACTACATTAAATTCTCCTTTATCACTTTTTTAAAATTTCTCTTTTTACTTCAATTTAATAAAAATCCACACAGTACAAAATGGTGTGATTTAAAAAATGGATTCATATACAGGAAGCATCACATTGGTTATAGCCTCATCAGCCAGACTATCTAGGTGATCATCAACCACATCATCATGTCTCTTTGTAAAATATTCATTTGAAAGAATTTTACTATAATCATATTCAAAGAAAAATACTCCTTAATCCTCAACAATAACACATAATTTGGCAGGAAACAGTACTGAAGCCTTGATACCCATTAAGTAAATCTGACCCAATATGTGAAAAAAAAAATCTTTCCATAATTATTGAGTTGCTTTAGCCAAGTCTTGAGATATAATTTCCCCCTGCTTTATATTTAAAAGAAAAATAAAAAAAAGTTCCTGCTTCCCCACTCCTTGCATAACTTTATGCTTGTCAGCAATGGACATAAAAGTTACAATTAAAGTTTTACATAAGACAGAAGAGTAAAGCATGGCAGTAAGAGACATATTCTTTGATGGAATTCTAAAATATTTAAGGATCTGGAGAGTGGGGATAAAGTCATGTTCTAATATAATTTCCAAAAACTTAATTTAGTACCAGAATTGAATCCCCAGGTCGTCTGAAAAGGTTAATACACAGACATGATGTGTCATATCTTTGATGTCCAGCACCTTGACTCTATGATGTCATGATGGGTTATCTTTGATGACAATACTGGCTTAAGGGATAGGTTTTTGCCATCCTTACAGTGAGAAGAGATGAGTCCAATCATGTAGAATGCTTATGTGAGTGCTTAACTTTAAGGATATAAGTAGTTCCATTGATTTCACTGGGATTACTCACGTTTAAAGTTAAGCATGTGTACAAGCAGTTGTACAATTGGGGCTTGTAACACAGAGAGGAGATAGCTTTCTTACCTTTATGAATATTATTTGTAGTCTTGAAAGACTTAGATTTTTATCGGTAAATGTCGGTAAACACTGATTTCACCATACACACATAAACAAATGACAAAATATTTCCATTGATGATCATTAAAATTTACAGATAGCCAAAGTAAGAAAAATGCTGCTTGAGAACTACAGGTTGATTTAAGGTTATTTGTTTTGTATATTTGGACATGTGATGTATACAATTTATGTTTTAACAGTTAAAAAGCTTTAATTTTTTGAATCTTAAATCTATTGTCATTAAATAATTGTCTGTTCTCCCTGTTGTCTGACTCCCCCAGCCCATCATTTCCAACAACTGTGAACATTTAAATAAATGAAAATAAAAAAATGCTTAAACCCCATAATTTTGCACAGCTGTGAACATTTACATTGATAAAAATCAGGAAAAAATGCTTTAAAATAAAATCACAACACAATAAAATTATATATACAAAAAATCGAATTCTGCCAAGCCTAATTATTTGTTACTGCATTACTGGCTATGTGAATAGCCAAGATTTAATTCCTGCAAGGACTGGGTGCAGTTAGGCCTGGAAAGCAGTCAGTGGTTTCAGAAAAGTCTCCTTGTCAGTAATCAGCAAGACAATACAAGACAATACACTAAAATAAAGGGCGTTTGTTCTGATAAAAGTAGCCAGACAAAAAGACAGAGAAGAGATGTTGGAACAGAGGGAAAGGGAGTCTGGAGAGATGCAAGTTGATCCTCAGACTCAGAAGGGGTATGTGGCATAAACTAAAGCCAGCTTAAACTAGCAAGGGCAGGCTAAATTAGGTAAGACAGACAGCATTTAGGCTTATATTGTGTTAACCCAGTTTCTCTCTGCTTGTTAAATTTCTATGAAACAATAAATCATCCTTGCTTTTGAAGATGCTGTGCTGAATCAATGCATGTCATACTGGTCACAAATGTAAGCATTCTTTGATGCTTACACAAGTTCCCAGAGAGTGACCCAAATCCAGTTGGGGAGGCTGAGGCGTATATGCTTGGTGAAACAGTGGCAGTGCAACCCTAAGTACCAGTAAAGAAGGGGTTGAACTGTGGGGTTCCACTCTTAAGAGAGGTGAAGAAAACGAAGCCTGTCACCTGAGGGGAGCACTCAACAGAAACTACAAAGGGGTTTAAATCAAGGCTTGCCCTGTAACCATAGCAAGGACTACCTGTGCTATTACTCCCATTGAAATCAATAGGACTACATGTGTAGTTAATTACTACTCAGCATGAGTAGGGGGATCAGAAACTGGTCCAGATGTTTTTAAGCTACCCTTCTGTGATTGCCACTCTATGTTTGTTTGTTTTTTTCTATATTCACTGAGGTTTTTTTTTAATTCAAGACGACTAATGTATTCTTATTTTTTTTTTTTTTTTTTAGTAAAGTCATATAAATGCTTACAGGGCATGAAATGTATTATTACAGAATGAAGAAGAAAGGAAAAAAATGACATTGCTCTCACCAAGGCCAATTATATCTAAATCCACAACACAATCTCATGCTGATACATAAAGTCCACCAGATCTGCAAAAGATTGCTGAGAATTACTGTAAACACAAGGAAAAACAAAACTAGAGAAAATGTACCTCATCTAACCCACATACTACACATGATACTGACCAGGCAAGGGCCCAGATTTTTAAATGTATTTCAGCGTTGCTGTGCTCAGCATCATAATGCCTAACTGATTTAGAAGCCTCCATCTCATTTTCAAAACAGATGTAGGAACTTAGAAGCCTAAATTCTGTTGAAAGTTGGAACTGAGTGCTGTAATACCTAAATACCTTTAAAAACTTGAGGCAAAGTGCTTAAGTACATAAGTAGTCCTTTTAACTGTCACTGACTCATTGTCAACTACCACTCCACACTGGAACATCTACAGGTAGCATCAATAAATTACAACCCATACTCAATATAATCTTTCCTGAATCTCCTGTTCTGCCCTTCAAACAACCCCCCACCCTTTTCAAGCTCATCCTCAGAAGCAAGCTCCCCACAGACTAGGACACACCAGCTCAAGTTGGCATCAGACCCTGTCAGAACAACATTCAAGCTGTATACACCACAATGATGGTGGAGCTCAGATTGTGTCCAGAACACTGGCTGCAAGAAAGATGAGAAATGGAGCTATAAACCAAGACTTCTTCTCTTGCTATATTCCCCCTACAGTGTTCACAGAGGGTGAAATTCACTCCTGTGCAGAGGGCTAGCACAAAGCCTATAATGAGCAGGTCCATTTTGAAGCACTTGGAGGAGAGGAAGGTGATCAGGAACAGTCAACATGGATTCACCAAGGGCAAGTCATGCCTGACCAACCTGATTGCCTTGTATGATGAGATAACTGGCTCTGTGGATACAGGGAAATCGGTGGACATGATATACCTTGACTTTAGTAAAGCTTTTGATACGGTCTCCCACCATATTCTTGCCAGCAAGTTTAAGAAGTATGGATTGGATGAAAGGACTATAACGTGGATAGAAAGTTGTCTAGATCGTCGAGCTCAACGCGTAGTGATCAACGGCTTGATGTCTAGCTGGCAGCTGGTATCAAGTGGAGTGCCCCAGGGGTCAATCAGTTTTGTTCAACATCTTCATTAATGATCTGGATGATGGGATGGATTGCACCCTCAGCAAGTTCGTGGATGACACTAAGTTGGGGGGGGGAAGGAAAAGGTAGATATGCTGGAGGGTAGGGATAGGGTCCAGAGTGAACTAGACAAATTGGAGGATTGGGCCAAAAGAAATCTGATGAGGTTCAACAAGGACAAGTGCAGAGTCCTGCACTTAGGACGGAAGAATCCCATGCACTGCTACAGGCTGGGGACCGACTGGCTAAG
The DNA here is from genome assembly GCF_002925995.2 of Terrapene triunguis. Classification (NCBI taxonomy): domain Eukaryota; kingdom Metazoa; phylum Chordata; order Testudines; family Emydidae; genus Terrapene; species Terrapene triunguis. Next base: position 4,590,257 of record NW_020664909.1, on the reverse strand, counting down.
CAGCAGTTCTGCAGAAAAGGACCAGGGGATTACAGTGGATGAGAAGCTTCATATGAGTCAACAGTGTGCCCTTGTTGCCAAGAAGTCTAATGGCATATTGGGCTGCATTAGTAGGAGCGTTGCTAGCAGATTGAGGGAAGTGATTATTCCCCTCTTTTCAGCACTGGTGAGGCCAAATCTGTAGTATTGTGTCCAGTTTTGCCCCCCACAGATACACACACTACAGAAAGGATTTGGACAAATTAGAGAGAGTCCAGCAGAGGGCAATGAAAATGATTAGGGGGCTGGGGCACATGACTTACGAGGAGAGGCCGAGGGAACTGGGCTTATTTAGTCTCCAGAAGAGAAGAGTGAGGGGGGATTTGATAGCAGCCTTCAACTACCTGAAGGGGGGTTCCAAAAAGGATGGAGCTCGGCTGTTTTTAGTGGTGGCAGATGACAGAACAAGGAGCAATGGTCTCAAATTGCAGTGGGGGAGGTCTAGGTTGGATATTAGGAAAAACTATTTCACTAGGAGGGTGGTGAAGCGCTGGAATGGGTTACCTAGGGAGGTGGTGGAATCTCTATCCTTAGAGGTTTTTAAGGCCTGTCTTAACAAAGCCCTGGCTAGGATGATTTAGTTGGTGTTGGTCCTGCTTTGAGCAGGGGGTTGGACTAGATGTCCTCCTGAAGTCTCTTCCAATCCTAATCTTCTATGAGTTTATGAGAGCACAGGGATCATACAGGCCTTCTGCACAGGGGTGAATTTCATTTAGAGGGTGAATATGACCCAGAGTTATGCACCCCTGTGCTCCTTTACATTTTCAAAGGTCACTTAGGAGACATTTTGAGGTGGGGGTGGGCACAGAAGGCAGTGGAATAATGTTATTTACTTTAAATTTAAAAAAAGATTAAATCTGCTGTCTAAATAAAACAAAAACAAATCCTAAAATGGAGTACTGTGAGGTAACCTCGTAGGGCCAGCTTGTGTTAATTGGTGCAACGCCAGCATCACTACAGAAATTTACACTGTTTGAGTAGCTCATCCTTAATCTCTTTTCCCCTCAAGTCAACCCCCAAAACATTCAAATTAATATTTAACCCCCACCCATGCCTAGATAGATAGGTAGGTAGGTAGGTCAGTAGATATTCACTGACATTCAAAAGCTCAAGAGAGATTTCCCCAAATCAGAAATTTTAAGCTTCCACTCTCAAGACCAGATCCTCAGCTGGTATAATTGCCATAGCTCCATTGTCTGAAGTCCCAGATGGGAAGGAAAGGCAGTGCTATGTGAATAGTCCCCACAGCAGCAATATCGGTACATTGTATTTGTATCTAAGAAAAATTAGTTCATTTGTATTATTACTGAGAGCTGTATAGAAACAATTTACTGAGTATTCAGCATATGCTGTCTGGAGGAGTGAGCCAGAAATTTCATACTATTATTTTTTGTAATGTTTGTTGCCTAAGCACTGCCCACCATTGATGTGTTTATGTGTATACATGGGTGAGTCTTTGTTACTGTAGATAATGAGATACACATAATGGGATGCACCTGGGATATCCATCATGGGATGAAATGACCTAGGATACTAGAAGCCTAGGGCGGCTCTCTTCAAGAACAGCTAAATTAATTGCATGCATTAGAAGGACTACTTTTCATGTTTTATCACAGTGTATTTCCACTGGCCCATTTATAAATCTTACATTAAGAATTATGGGCCAGGTTCTCAGCTGGTATATATTGGTGCATCTCCCCTGTCTTGAAAGGAGCTAGGCTTTTAATAAAACTAATAACAACAAAATCATGATCCATTTGACCATTGTTATTTTGCTCTTTATCATGGATAAAATAAACATTCAAGATTGCTGCCACCGTGTGTGATTCACTCTACTGAAATAAATCTGCCTCTTTGAATTTATAGGCAGGGGCAGAATGCTCAGTTTGATTAACCTAAAATTTGAAGGGCTTCAGTAAAGAACTGTAATTACAGGTTAAGTACAGCAATGTGTGATTGCAGTACATTGCTGTATTGGTCTCCTTAACCCATTAGATATGGAAGTTCAAATTCATGTACCAAGGTAACACATTTGAAATCCCAGTAATTTAGGAGGATTATGACGTAACAGGGCAAGGTAAGGAGGAACTGAGATTTGCAATGGCTTCTCTGTACTGTAAAAAACTGGCTAGGGTCTATGCATCATTTCTATGTTTTTTAGGAAGTGAAGCATGGCTAGAGTGTCTCCACATTTTCAGGATAGAGCAATAGACAGAGAGGAAGGGTAAAATACTCTAACAAATCCATAGTCCCACAGAACATCATGATTGTCTCTAAGCTGACCACTATGGCTGCTCTAACCATCATGGGGATAATCCTCAGCTCTTCATGCTCCCAACGCATAGACTACCTCTACCTCCTGCCACCAGAAATAATGAGATTTGTGTACAGTATAAGGATTAAGAAACACAGTTGAACAGTAGTGGTCCCATCCACTTGAAGGCATAGCACAGGTGCACACTAGTGGGGGCATTCAGGAGCCTGTCTGGTCCCCTGCCTAAGTTAGGGCATCCTCAGGGTACATCCAACTTATGCTTTAGCTGCACCCTTTCCTCATGCACCCAGTGACAAACGAGAGTATCTGGAGCACATCCATATTGCAGCTCCTTTAGGATGCTGGAGAGGTGTAAAGGAGTGCCAGTACAAAAGAGAATTGGGCCGAATGAGTTCTTAAATCAGTGACAGCTTTGATATTTGTTTAAAAGTGTTCTCTAAGATCAGGGCTGTTGTTTCTTTGTGTGTGTAATTGTATTACAAGTGCTGTGCAGCCTTTTTGTGAGCTGGAATATTGATATTATGTGTCATCTGGGCAAACCACTTATGCGAGCTGGTCCATAATTACAGCTTTCTAACATCACACAAGAACATTTCTCAGACCTACTAATTGTGCTGCCCTTTATGGTACATCTTATTGATTAAACATCTGTTAGTGTTTTGACGAAATGAGAATTCACTTGCAATGCAATGTGTCTTGTATATTAAATTCTGTTTAAGTGAGCCCTAACTACAAGTTTGAGCTACATGTATTGTATCTTTTTAACGATATCCCGGCTTTTTCCCCTCTGTTTGTTATTCATGCTGTTTGTTGATGGTTGTACAGTGTTCCAATGTTTTCTTTATAGAGAAGTAAAATTGTACTCCCCTAACTGTCTGCTGCATTAGAACCAGATCTGGTGGCCAAATACATTTGAATGTCAAAATATAATAATTTAATATAGACATTTACCTTTGTTTATATGTCATAATCCAATTATACAGTAAATTTTACCCTTTTGGCCACCCAAGAGGCACTGATATATGACTCGCCTTAGTAGTTTTCTTTTTGGCATAAAGACTTTTTAATTAGACATTCTTAATTGTAAAGAATTTCCTTTTTCAAGGGGGGAAAACGAGCTTGGAACAGGATCCCTCTCCTCCTCCTCTTCATAATTCAAAGTAAGACCAAAAAAAAAAAAACAACCCCCAAAAAGATGCTGGAATGATAACAACCTTAGAGAAAATAAAAAAACGTTCCAACAAAGGGAAAAAGGGAAAAATGAAAAAAGGGCTTCACCTTAAATTAGAAAAAAATAAAAAAAAAAAAAAAAAAAAAAAAGCTCTGCACTAAAAAAAACAAAAGCTCACACACATAAAGAGGAGCAGATGCTTTCACACTGCTACACAATGTCATTTTCAACTGTCTGATTCCCCTTCCTTTCTCTTATTTGCTGACTGATAAAATCTTGGCTATATTAAAAATACTCAGTCCGACTACGTGACTTGCGTATATTGATCAGTGAGGAGAAGAAATGCTAATATCTGTATGTTGTCACATCAAGACAACTTGGACAACCTTTTTATTTATTATTTTATTCTTATTATGTCCCGATGAGTTTATAGAGATGTGGGTGCTGATCTGTATAGAGTTTCCAGAGAAAATGAAGCAACCCCACCAAAGGTCCAAAATTAAATTGCCTCTATCCACATTTTATCCCTTAGGTATTTGCTTTTGAACCTCCTCCCTCTACACTCCTTCAGTTTGATAGCTACAGTATCTTATCTTAAGTTCTTGCTAGGAAGACAGATATTTGCGTCTGAACCAAAGCCCCTTGAAGTCAATGGGAGTCTTTCCATTGATTTCAGTGGGCTACAGGTCAGGCCCTTTTTCACTTATAAGAACTGGATAGAAGAAAGTAGCATTTGGAGGCGTTTCAGCTCTAATTCTAAAAAAATACTATCCTTGACAACCCAGCTCTAAAAATTGAACTGAAGAACCGCTACAGCATGGGCAGCAGCTCTGAAAGCTTCTATGCTTCGCCCCACAAAGGACTTGATCCTACGCTTGTTGAATCAAAGGCAAAGTTCCCACCGACTGTAGTGGTGCAGGAACAGGAGCTGGAGCCAAGACAAGGAAGCAACTAGCTTCCATTTCAAAATCTCATTAGGCATCTAGCTACTCTGTAGGCATCTAAATACCTACAAAAATCTGCCCTCAAGTGCCTACACCCTATTCTGTGAAGACCAAGTATTGAGTGGGACATGGAAGCTCACCTCCAGGGCTCAGAGAGTAGGAAAACTCCCATTGACTTCAATGAGACCAGGATTTCACCCTAGTAGTTCAGCCTCCATGTCTTACTCAATATTTGGCCTGTCTCTTGGCCAGGCTGGTGCTTTAAAAGATTTTCTTCCCATTCGGGATTTCCTATTCCATCCATTCTTGGGAGGTGCATATGTATGTGTGTTTGATCAAGGAGGATCTCTCAAAGGCCAAATATGGCATTTTTATTTAAATTGTTTGCCTGTCGTCTCATATAGCACCTGTCAATGTAGAATCTGCATGCCTAAGTGCATTAGCACGGGTGTGGGGACTCGACCAGATCAATGCTCAGGCAACAGAGAGGGTCAATGCTTATAATAAGTCTCCACCTGCAGCCTTTAGTTTCCATTTCATATTTAAAAAATCCTATTCATGAGGCACCCCTTCCTGCTCTAAGGGTAATGCATCCACGCACTGGCCCGTGAAGTAAGCACATTCCTGTGACACAAATCTGGAAGAGTGCTCCAAACGTCAAGAACAAATGACAAAAATCAGGGACAGTAAATGGGAAATTGGGTAAAAGAAGTCATAGAAAGATTTCAGTGTGAGCAGTTTCAAATCAATCAGGCATTTTATAAAAAGCTCAGCTATTGCTCTAAAACCTGAAGTGATTTTCTGCTTTATAAATCTCCATCCTTAGTGATAGACAATGCCAGAATGTGGAGGGACCAAAAAGAATTTTAATACCAAGCCAGCACCGTCTCAGAAAGTCAGAGACAGTGAGAGGCATGTGTGGGAGTCTCACAGCTACCCTAAACTTCAAGTATACTGAAAAATGGTATTTATTTCTAGCAGTCTGATGGGTTCTTGCTGCCTCAATGTTCCCTGCTGAAATGTTTGCAAAGTTATGAGCCATATACAATATCTTTCCTTACTCAGCTGTAATGCAGGGATCGCCTAGTTAACCTATGGACCAAATGCCTCCCATCGAGTAGCTTGAAATTGCTTGCATCTTTAAATGTAGAGGTGCAGTTTCAAAAGAGGACAGCTCCAATTCCTCTAGGCACTTAAGCACAAGCTTAACTTCAAACACTTTGGGCAACAGTCTCCTTCCTGTATCAGAGGAGTAGCTGTGTTAGTCTGTATCCACAAAAACAACGAGGGGTCCGGTGGCACCTTAAAGACTAACAGATTTATTTGGGCATAAGCTTTCATGGGTAAAACAACCACTTCTTCAGATGCATGGAGTGAAAATTACAGATACAGGCATAAATATACTGGCACATGACGAGAAGGGAGTTACCTTACAAGTGGAGAACCAGTGTTGACAGGGCCAATTCAGTCAGGGTGGATGTGGTCCACTTCCAATAATTGATGAGTAGGTGTTAATACCAAGAGAGGGAAAATTGCTTTTGTAGTGAGCCAGCCACTCCCAGGCCCTATTCAAGCCCAAATTAATGGTATTAAGTTTGCAAATGAATTGTAGCTCTGCAGTTTCTCTTTGAAGTCTGTTTTTGAAGTTTTTTTGTTGAAGGATGGCTACTTTTAAATCTGTTATTGACTCTTCCAGGGAGATTGAAGTATTCTCCTACTGGCTTTTGTATGTTACTATTCCTGATGTTGGATTTGTGTCCATTTATTCTTTTATGTAGAGACTGCCCGGTTTGGCCTCCCTCCTGCTCTGTCCCCATTACAACAAGTAAAAGGGCCAAAGTGACATAAAAGGGCCTGTGACACAGTGGGAGAAGGATACTTTGTAAAACACTTTGTGAGTGTCCCCCCAAGCAGGGACCAAATTGGGAGGTAATTGATTAGGACTGGGTGATTACCCAGTTAACAAGGGGACTCAACTAGCCAGCTGGTAGGGTGACCAGATAGCAAGTGTAAAAAATCGGGTCAGTGGGTGGAGGGGTAGTAGGTGCCTATATAAGAAAAATCCCCCAAAATCTGGACTGTCCCTATAAAATCGGGACATCTGGTCACCCTACCAGCTGGGGACTGGGAAAGGGGAAGGCTGGAAGGGAGAGTGACCAAAGCAGCTCAGGATCTCAGAGAGGTAATACCTCTTCCCTCCCACCTCTCGTGCCCAGGAGGTACACTGAAGCTGGCGAAAAGCCTTATGGTGATGGGCCATGAAGCTGCATAAGACATTGTAAATAAAGTACATTGTGGTGAACTTATGTAGCACTGTTAGAGGACTGCTTGCAAAGGGAAACCCAGGATGTGGGAGCCCACTCTGTGACAGTAAACCCCCCATATCTGACTGGAGGAAAATTCCCTGGTGCAGGGATTGTAGAAGAGAGTCATAAAGCTACTACCTTTGCCCTCCACCCCCCAGGGACCCTTTTGAAAGCCCTGGCAAAGCCCTGGTGTATTGGAAGCAAGTGTGGGAGGGGCATATTGGGGGCAGACTGCAGTACACAGTGGTGATTCCGGGCAGTGCTGTAGCCCGTAGGGCAATCCCAAGAAGCCATGGTAACTTAGGCAGGCCCCAAGGGCTGTCTAAGGGCTTATCTGCACACTGAGGTAACACGTAGTATGAGGGAGTGCTTTCTAAAGCAAACTAACATGCTGCACATTAACTGGTCGTGTATACTCTGGTGGTGCACATTAAATGTTCCCTGGTGTGCTTTAACATATATCACCAAGGTGACTTAAAGCTACTTTCTCATCCCCACTCATACCCCTTCAGCTGTGAGTTGTGTGCCGCAACTCAGAGGCACAGCACTAAATCTCACCCATTGAGTTCAGCGGGACCAGGCAGATGCTTAATGCTAAGCATGTGCTTAAGGGAAGGGACTATCTTTTGATTCTGTGTTTGTACAGCACCTAGCACAATGGGGTCCAGGTCCATGACTAGGGCTACTTAGGCACTATGCTTATACAAATAATAAATAATAATAAGTGGCTTGCTGAATCAGGACCAAGTAGGTTCCTGTGTACAATACCGCATCTTAAGTCCAGAAGGAAGCTATTTAGATCAAGATAGAGCATTGCATGTTGAGACCTGCAATCTTCCCATGGCAAAGCTCAACACTGAATATGAGGATAGCTGCAATTTACTCCCCTTTATGCAAATCAGTTGCAGCTCTTGGATTCTTTGCAAGTTTCTACTGTAATCCTCAGTTGCTCCAAGTGTAGGTGCGTCTGCCCGAGTGGGAAAGAAAATGCATTTGAAAGGATGAATCCTGTTTTATGATGAAAGATGCTGACAAACCAGAAGGAGTTTAAATTTTGCCTTCAGAATTTGGTGAGCCCGTTCTGTAATTACAACAGCTAATGCAATGGAGTGGGGACAATAACTCTGGACTGGAAGTGAAAATGTAATTTTGTATGGCAAAAATGCATTTTATAACCTCCTGTCTGAACATCCTCTTTGCTCTTTTTGTTTGTTTCGGGTAGTATGTACTGGAGACGTGATGCACAATAATTAGGTTACAGCAATGCAAAAGTAAGTAGTAATTGGTTACATGATATAAAAGAACAGCTACAATACAAACAGAACCTGATTATTACAGTATAAAGGACTTAGCATCTGTCACTGCTGGCTAACCTTATGGATGTACGCAAGTCGCCCTCCTCAGCTTCTTTGAGAAACTTCAATAAGGGCCTGATCATGGACAAAATCACTGTTATCCTCACGTTGATCCCAATGCAAGACTGAGTTAATCTGACGTTCTTCAGCATAGAGTCTTTTCACGCGGTTACTTTCTTCTATGGAAGAAGCGAGCAGCCGAGGCCAATTTCACTTTAGGCCAAGCAGACCTAAAACTCCATTTGAAAGGTGATAGGCCAGTGTATTAATCAGTTGTACCATCTATAGAGTTAAAATGGATGAATTATAGGGGACTTTGAGTCCACGACATGAGAAAGCACCAGGTGGATCAAGGACATCTCTGTCCACTTTGATTCATTAGATTTTGGACAACAAGGTCAGCTATGTTAAATTTAATCACTCCCTCTATGCAGCTTCCCAGAGGGTATGACAAATATGTTGGTCTATTTTTCATACCCGCTTCTAGATAATATATCACCCACAGCTTGAAAAGTTGATTCTTTCATTTTAAACATCTACTCCACTTATTGTTTTCAAGGCAGCTGAGGAAAAGGTGTATTGTTTTATTAACGATGATGTGCCAATTTCATGGCAGGCTTCCCCCCCCCCTCGCAATCTCACTGCAGCCAGAGGGATTGTACAGGTGCATGACAGCTGAATTTGGCCTAGTGTTTTTATTGGAAATATAAAGTGAACCAATTACATTTAAATTGGATCAGGCAAAAGCCAAAATCCAGCATTTTCATCTGCTGCAGCTACAGTATGCATGTCCCAAACAGACAGTGGGACAATTACTTGTAAGCTCTTTAGGGCAGAGATCAACTCTTTGTTATGTTTGAATAGAACCTAGCATGATGGGATCCTGGTCCATGATTGGGGCTCTTAGTCCCTACCTCTAATAATAAAATATTAATACAAATAATAAAAATTAATCATTAATACCATCAAGTCTGATGCATGCAAGTTATTTAACATTGCAGGTGTGATGTCCACATATTCCTGCATGCAACTGCAGGCCAACTCAGAGATGCTTCACTAGCCATATGAACATGTAGTTCCCAGATTTGTGCACACAGTTGTGGTCACTCCATGTGCAAATTGCACATAGAGCTGCATGGACAATTGTTTGCATAAATGTCTGAAATGTCAGGACCTGGAAGTACAGATCGGTAATTCTTATCTTGTGTGCAGTCATGTTAAAAATACAGGGTCAAATCCTGCCATTCACATTTATGCAAAACTGCAGTTGACTTGAATGGAACATTTGCCTTGAGTAAAAGCTAAAGGATTCAGAGCCTGATCCAGCAGCCACTTAAATCAATGGGAGAACTCTCACTGATCTCAAAAGGTCCCTTGGCACACAAATAATAATTACTGTACATAGATGAAAAAGAAGGGGATCAGATGAGGAAATTCTACAGTAATTGGTACTGCCCTCATTATGAAAGCCATACAGGAGTGTAAAATTTAAAACTATTGTGCTAAAAATTCATTGCATTTTGATGTGCTGTGAGAACAGTTAAGCAGTTTTCTTCCTTACCCAAACATTCAGATTGCTAGAACTAGTCAACTTGTTATTCTATTTAAGTGTAGAATCTGTGCTTCACTTCTGGGGCGGAGCACTGAAGTAAACCCTGGGTCTAAACTAAAGCTTACCTTTTGTCTTTCTTTTCTGGCAAGTCAGTGGTTTACTGGCAGGTCAGCTGGAGACCTAGTTTGTGTATACAATTGCCTTCATAATTTAGGTGACGATGGATACAAATGCAGAACAGGCATTATTTAAAGGAATCCAGACAGTGAACAGTTACAATTGGGAAGCTGCCTTGCCTGATAGATAGGGCATTGGTCTGGCACTCAGGCAATTTGGATTCTAGTCATCACTCTGACAACGATTGCCTGTGCGACTTCAGGCATATCACTTATCTACTCTGTGCCTCAATTCCATAAAATAGGGAAAATTATACCCATTTCTTAGAAAAGCTTTGAGATCTACAAATGAAAAATGCTATGTAAGTGGTAAGTGTTAATTAAATATTACTATTATAAATCCTCCATTGCCCAGGCAAAGGTCTTCACAAGTGAAAACATATTCTAAGAACAGAAGGCAAAACAAAATTGAGTGTTAAAGAACGTTTAGCTCTACTGTGAGGAGAATGTCTGCTCATGGTCTATATTTACCAAAGCCCCTTACTTTAATATGCCAAACCTATTTTGTGTTTTAGGCACACTTCATTTCTTTACAAGTTTGCACTATTAGCCATTCAGTGCGACACAGGCATTGCTACTCTGTCTCCATGTAACAGACAACTGAACTGCACCTGGCATAACATTTTTTTTAACTTGGACTATCACCCCTCAGATAGTCCAAAATAATGTACATACATCTATTAGAATCATAAACGGACTTAGTTGAACATTTTGGCTTTTCTTTTAGGGTGTCCTTGGGAATTGTTAAGATTGGGGTTAGAGGTTACTCCATTAGTAGCAAGAACAAGTACAAAATGGACACTATCACTGACAGGAATAATGAAAAAGTGCTACTTATATGCATGGGGCCTATGGGTCTAGCTCAGTTAAACTCAGCAAAGGCCAGGGTGAGGCTGAAGGGGATGGCTCAAAACTACTTTACCTCTTCCCTGATTCTGGACTAGAACTGGCCTACAATGTAGCTTCAGCAGCCTAAAGGCTGCTCTAAATTCTTCCGGCTAGGACCATTCTTAGGGAACGACTCCAATAGTCAATGAATGCCGGAGCACGGTGCCCTTTGGCCATACCCTTGAGTGCCCCTTTAGAGGTGGGAACCAGATGGCTTAGCACCAGCAATGTTGGCTTAATGCCACCTTGAGATTACCCTACATCAGGGGAATCTTCAGGTGCCCATCTAAGGCAGCACCCACATCCTCTTTGTACTATCAGAGCAACAGAAAGGGGATGGAGCTGGGAACCAGAATCTAGACCTGGGGTGCAATTCATCCCAGTGTGGAGGACAGTAGTGTTAAGTGTGATTTACTGTTCTACAGGCTTCATGCTGGTGAATTTCATCCTCTGTAAATAAATGAACCACATACTCAGTTTTGAAGAAAGTTCTCAACAGGAACTATTATACAGTTGCTGCATTAAAAAGTTAACATATACCCACAGTTACCATGCAGTAGTAACCAAGATACTGCAATTTTTTCCTTATACTTCACTGCTATAGCTCAAACCCCACTTTATGGTGCTTATGCTTTAATAGCATATTTTTAGTAGCTATTATTTTAAGATAGCATCTAGTGAGATTTCAGGCCTGATTCTCCATTGCCCTGCACCTTGTGTAGTAATTTATACCCGTGTAAGGTGGGTGTGAAATGCTACCATTCTGATTCAGTAGTGCTTGGCATCCCCTTTGCATAGGTGTACAGGAGTGTACAAGCAGCAGGGCAGGGGAGGATCAGGCCCTTCATTTCCACACTGTCTTATAAAGTAAAAACAGCTGGATTATAGTGAAACAAATGTTCTAATAATTGTATTTTTGTATTTCTAGCTACAGCTGGGCAAAATTTTTCAGTGAAAACTGGAAGGAACCTCAATAGGTCATCTAGTCCAGTCCCTGCACTCAAGGCAGGACCGTATAATAACTAGACCATTCCTGTAACAACCTTTTATGTACTTGAAAACTGTTGTTATGTGTGTGTGTCATCCTGCCCATCCCCTGTCTCCTCTAAACACACCCAATTTTTTCAATAATCCCACATAGTACATGTTTTCTAGACCTTTAATCTTTTTTGTTGTTCTCTTCTGGATTTTCTCCAATTTGTCCACATCTTTCCCGAAATGTGGTGCCCAGAACTGGACACAATACTCCAGTTGAGGCCTAATCAGCATGGAGTAGAGCGGAAGAATTACTTCTCGTGTCTTGCTTACAACATTCATGCTAATCCATGCTAGAATGATGCTTGCCTTTTTTACAACAGTGTTACACTGTTGACTCATATTTAGCTTGTGATTCACTATAGCCCCCAGATCCCTTTCCTATTTTGTAGGTGTGCAACTGATTTTTCCTTATTGAATTTAATCCAATTTACTTCAGACCATTTCTCCAGTTTGTCCAGATCATTCTGAATTTTAATCCTATCCTCCAAAGCACTTACAGCCCCTTTCAGCTTGGTATTGTTCACAAACTTTATAAGTGTTCTCTCTGTTCCATAATCTAAATTACTGATGAAGATCTTGAACAAAACTACCCAGGACCAATTCCTGCAGGACCCCACTCGATATGCCCTTCAAGCTTGACTGGAAACCATTGATAACTACTCTCTGTGAATGGTTTTCCAACCAGTTATGCACCCACCTTATAGTAGCTCCATCTAGGCTGTATTTCCCTAGTTTGTTTCTGAGAAGGTCATGCAAGACATTATCGAAAACCTTACAAAGGTCAAGATATACCACATCTACTGCTCTCCCCACCCAGCACCTTTCTTCCATGGTGGATCTCACAGTGCTTAGGAAACTCAGGAATAACTTCACATGCAGTGAGATGGAATTGTTTATTGGCTAGGCCATCAGCGTCACTGCACTCACTCAACTCCCATTGGCAGTAACAGCACACAGTGACACTGCACAGAAAGTGAAGAAAAATATCATATCCAATTAAAATAGAACGGGAAAGTTCGGGCAAGCAGGGCCAAATCTTCTTCTGGTGTAAATCTGGATAGTTTCATTGAAATCAAACTATGCTAATTTACAGAAATGGAAGATCTGGCCCCCAAATTAGAATTTGGCTAGGACATGCAAGATACACCTCTATACTTCTGAAAACTGGGATGGGATCTTTAATGACCACTAGTAGTAATCAGCATCTGAGTTTTATGTCTCATCTGAAAAACAACGCATCATGGGATTGTAGAACCTAGATACTTCTTAACTTCATGCAGGGGTGTTGATTCAGTACAGATTTGGCAGAGTACTGATTCATTAACTTAATCACTAACAATACTTCTTTCAGTACTCTGAGATTTCCTTGGACATCTACGATCCATAGTTACTCACCTTTGTAAAGAACTCTGATCGTTACTACAGCTCTGAGGAATGAAGACATGCTGAGATTAATTCATCAACCAGAAACTCGCATAAACAACTTTTTTTTCCAGAACACTAAAAAATGTATAAGCTTGTGCTAAGACCTATGGGGAATTGCTGAATTGATACTTTATTTTTTCTTAGTAGTGAAGACATTTTACAGTTCAGTGCATTTTCTCTGTCAAGATATAAGACAGACATGTACAGATGTGCAAAAGAGGGCTGGTACACACTTCATGTTATGCATTATAGAGAGATTTACTGTGTCTTTAGGTACTGTCTCTCTCACCTAGCACAATCATGTCTTAGATATTTAAAACCACCATAATAAAACAGAATGATCATACTGAGTTTGCTGTTCCCCTATTTGTGGTTTCCACATTAAATTTCCTGGATACATTTGAAGTGTGGGGACTCCAGCTAAGATAGCGAAGAATTACAAATATGGCTACTGAAAAACAAATATAACTTAAGAGGAATATTTATTTATTTTATGCTGAAGTATGTTTAGTTTTTCAGAGCTATATAGGATTTGTGGTGCATGTTAAATTCTAGTGATCCAGACACTGGAGAAAGGACAACTCAAGGGACAAGTGGATCATGGATATTTTCAGTGCTAGGTCACCAGTCCAATCAGCTGAATAATGAAATGTCACTACCGTCTGAAGACTGTTCCATGGCTGGTCTGAAATGGTCTCATTACATTTCTCAGTGGACAACTGTCCACATCACAAAAGCCACCATTACGCTGTGGTGAATGTAGCTTGAAACTTTACATTCCTAAAGACTCTGCCTTTCTGCAGATATGGCATCCATTTTATTCAGAATCACTGCAGCCAGTACAGGAGAGATGCACACACAGTACTCTCTTAGAAACTTTGCTTCAAATTACAATAAAGATCTTTTGAGTCTCATGGTAAGTTTGGCTTTTTGTGGATAGAAACATAATACACACCACTGGTACCACCTAGCACTTTTGTCAGCTGTCTCAGCAGAGAGGCCTATGAGTGAAAGAACACAGAGGTGTTGTTACACATTCCCACCCATGGAGATAACCACTCCAGATGTGGGCTGGGGCATATTGGCCAGGCAGTATGGAGAACCTAGCATAACTCCTGTGGATGCTGTTCCTGTTCTATGTATAGAGCACTTCACTCTCCAGGTCTGTCAGTCTAGAGCCTTTCACCTGCATTATATTCACTTCATAAAAAAAATATTTAGTTATCCAGATCCTTCCATTCTTATGAAGCCAATCTCTGCTCACCTTAATAAGGTGAGAAGTCCTACTGAAATCAATGGGACAAAAGCTCGTCTGGTGTTAAATCTGCACAGCAATGAGAATCCGGCCAAAAGAGACCAGGAGGGGGTTGACCCCAGACGGATAACCTCAGCAGCAAAACATGTTTGATTTTTTTTTGTTTTAGTAAAAATGCTTGATCCTTTCTTCAGAATTTGAACTTGCACTCATTCTTCTCTCTGTTGTTTCCTTTAATTATTTCTTAGCACTTTGCAGAGAGGAAGGGACACAGAAAATATCAGAGCATTTCTTTCTGTGTGCGAGAAGACGGATTGCAAGAAGGCAATTAAGTTGGAGCACAGTGGTCTGAGGACCTCTGTATTTAATTTGAAAACTCTACTGGTAACTCTGAGGCAAACTTTGGGTTGTTCAGAACAGAATGTGTGCGTGCTTATTTATATGTAGAAAACTTTCAGTGCTTTGTGTTCTCTAATTTTACTTGACAATCTCATCACACTCTTAGTACCATGGTCATTCCTATTGTGTCTCTAATTTCTTCGTTTTCTGTTTTCTTAGGAGCGGTTTTATTTTTATAGGATATTATCTTTGAGTTCTGATTTTTAGAGGTTCTTGCTGTGAGAAGCTTTTCTCTGTTGACACAATTGTGGGGGGCCTCTGGCTTTCATTTAACATTCCAGCTGGGTTCCAGGGGCATCAGTTAAACTGCAGAATCCCTTCAGGAATAACAAATAATATTTTTGGTAATAACTAATATTTTTAGTGTGCTGCCTTATTTTCAACAGAGCAGGCATATTTAGCAATCACTGGTGGCTAACTCTGTGAGTGACTCCTCTTTTACTCCCTCAGATCTGAACACAGAAAGTAAAGAAAAACAAACTTTGTTTCAGAGGTGGGGGGAAAAATAAACCAAGTAACTGTCAATCTGTTGTTGCCAAAACACAGGAACTCAAGCCAAAACTCAATGAAAATAAACAGACCATCTAAAAAGGTGAAAAGTGAACTAAAGTTCTGCTGCATCAGGAAAAATATCCAACCACCCTCTTCTGACACCTAAGCCCCAATTCAGGAAAGCACTTAAGTAGCTGCTTACGTCCATCCCTATTGAGGACAGTGTGACAGGTTCGGTCACAGAGACCCCCAGGGACTGTTACCTGAAATTACCTCTGAGCCCGTTTTCCCTGCCAGCTTGGGACTCCAGAACCCTGCCTTGTTAAGCCAGACATGCTAGCCTACTGCAACACAGACTCAGGGTCTGAGCCACGCCACCAAAGCTGCAGACTTTAACCAAAAACAGCTCAGCAGGTTAGCTCTCCAGCACCCAGACACCCAACTCCCAATGGGATCCAAATCCCAAATGAATCCGTTTTCGGTCACAGAGACTCCCCTCGAGACTGTCACTCGATGAGCTGGGATATCACTGAGAACACCCCTCCTGCCAGAACAGATGCCCCTCCACTTCTGTTTTGCTGAGTTCGACACTCCAGTCAGCTCCAGCACAGACCAAGAGGTTGGGCCACGCCTCTCTGCAGTTCACTGAAACTGAGATTCACTCAGCCCAGGGGCTTCTCAGTTAACAGAGACTTTCCCAGTGCCCAGTGTTCAGCCTTTATGGGAGCCTGAACCCCAAATAAATCTGTTTTACTCTGTATAAAGCTTACACAGGGTAAATTCATAAATTGTCCACCCTCTATATCACTGATAGAGAGATATGCACAGCTCTTTGCTCCTCCAGGTATTAATCACTTACTCTGGGTTTATTAATAAATAAAAGTGATTTTATTAAGTATAAAAAGGAGGGTTTAAGTGGGTTCAAGTAATAACAGACAGGACAAAGTAAGTCACCAAGCAAAATAAAGCAAAAACACACAAGTCTAAGCCTAATACATTAAGAAACTGATTACAGGTAATATCTCACCCTCCGAGATGTTCCAATAAGCTTCTTTCACAGACTAGACTCCTTCCTAGTCTGGGCCCAATCCTTTCCCCTGGTACAGTCCTTGTTAGTTCCAGCAGACATCTCAGGTGGTAATCAGGGGTTTTATCATGACTGGTATCCCCTTTTGTCCTGCTCCACCTCCTTTTATAGCTTTGGCGCAAGGCAGTAATCTTTTATCTCTCTGGGTCCCCACCCCTCCTTCTAAATGGAAAAGTACCAGATTTAAGATGGATTTCATTATTAGGTGACATGGTTACATGTCACTGTAAGACCCCTAGTCTCCATTCCCCATGGGCTGGCCCACATGTACACAGGAAGGCTTTTAAGTAACTAAGGCCTTTTACAACTGATTGTTTCTGGAGCACCCTTAATGGCCTCCACTTAATATGTTTACATTAGTGATACAAGTTTATATCTTATTCTCCTAATTCCAGATATAGAAATAATACATGCAAACAAATAGGATGAACACACTTAGCAGATTACAAGCTTTCTAATGACACCATACAACGGGTATTTAGCATAAAGCATATTCCAGTTATGTCATATTCATAAGCATATTTCCATAAAATATAGGGAGTGCAATGTCACAGACAGCACTTAAGCATGTGCTTAAAGTTAAGCAAGGGCTTAAATGCTATCCTCAATAATACATCTTCCTGAGTAGGGGCCCTAATGCTGAATACAGAGTGTAAAACAAGTTATATATCATTAACAAATTTAGCCCCTCCTTGGCTTATTAATGCCATCTTCTCCTATAAACCAGCTTGTGTGACAATGTCCAATTTAACATTTGTTCCCTTTTGTCCATTCTTCTTAGCAGAATGTGGTATATTAAAATATATACCTGAAAACCCTCACCGAGGATGTCTAACACACACAGGCAGTTTCAATGTCTTGTTCAGCTGTAAAGCAGTCTCTGTGCCTGATTCCCCTCTTATTTACACTATCCTAAATCAAGAATAGCTCAGATAAAACAAATGAAGTTATGCCAACTTAAAACTAGTATAAATGCACTCAGGGTGCTCTGTTTTTAATACCTACGCCCTGATTCTCCACAGCCTTGAAACTCAGGTACCACTTCCAAACAGATGTTAAATTTTAATATTCTGATTTGATGGCATTTTATACCCACTCTGAATAATAGATCTAAATGACTAAACAAGGTGAAAGGCCTTTAGATCTTGGTTCAGATCTTACTTTTCCCAATGTAAGTTCATTAGCTTTCACAGAGTCACTCTCAATTTACATTAGGGTAAGTGAGAAGAGAATCAGATCCTTGTGATTTTCACTACCTGAAAAATGGCAAGTCCAAATGGCAGACCCATCTGCCAGTTGCCTGTCTGTAGCCATCCTTAGGCCTGGTAAGTTATGGTTGTTACTCAGCACTATAGGAGAAGCAAAGATTTACACACACAGAAGAGAGGAGACTGTTGGTTACCCGGAACAGGTGTGTGAATTTGAGGTAGGTGAGTTAGAATGCAGTCATCTGGCAGAGGAAGCTGTGGAAAACAACATTCCATTTTGTTAATGGTGGGCTGGGTACAGCTCGTGCAATTCTGTCTGTGGTTAGCTATCTTGGTGTCTTAGGACATACAATAAATATACTTACAGCCAAGGAACATGTACTGTTCACGCTGATGTAACTCTATTAAGCCTGATGGTGAATGACACTTGTATGGGAATACAAGGAGCCCCCACCCCTGCTTAGACAACACAAATGCTGCTCGCAATAGCAGACAATTTGAGCAGCAAGTGATTTCCCTACTAGTGAAAAAATTACACCAAAGGGGGCAGCACCGTAATGCTGCACCACCTTCCCACACAGCCTACGGAGCAGAGCCAATGCGCTGGAGGAAGCCATTTGCACCATGCTAATACATGGAGCAAAGTGTGCGTCCTCGTGTCCTCACAGCACAGCACTGGGAGAGACTGTGCGTCCTGAGGCACAATCTTTTCTAGTGCATCCTCAAGGTTGGTGCAGCTGTGTGCCACCCCTGACACAGGGCTGTATGTAAAATGTACAGTCCAACTAACTGACTTCAGCTGAGTTACTCCTGCTTTACACTGGTTTAAACAAAATCAGAATCTGGCCCACTGTCTGCATAGTGTGTGTGTACCTGACATGAATGAAAAGCTCTTAGCATAAAATTGCGCTTCCCAAAAGACTGCTATATGTGCTACAAAAGCAGTGTTCATGCAGCCCCACACACAGCCCATCTCCATCTCCAATGCTACATTATTCCTGTCAGGAGTTGGGCGTGCTCTTAATTGCTGGGTCTGGCTACGTAATATGTTTTAAACAGGAAACCAGACTCTCTGACCCCTCTCAATGACCCTCGGTAGCTCTTCTGAAGGAAGGAAGGCCTGGGCAGAGGCATCCATGTGGGTTTTGGAGAGCATCAGAATAAGGGCAGTAAGCTTCTTGATGTGAGTTTTCTGGGGATCCTGTTACCTCTATGTTCTACATCATGCTTCCCCCAGGCCCCCTTTCCATGCTCAGGTTTGGCTCTATGTGATTATATTTTCCAAAGCAGGACTTCCCTGTTCTACTATTTGGCTGAAAGGCATTTGACAGTCTCTCTACCTTAGGATTCTAGAAACTTCTTTTAGTAAAAGACTCAGTCTCTATTCTCCTGTAGCTGCTATATGAAGTGACATCAAGACCTGCACATTTTCCCTAAAAATAAACTCACAGCAGATATCTTGGCAATGCTCATTATCTTTGGCCCTGTACATATTAGGCTATAGTCAGAATGGTTTTCAAAAACATGGATTAAGCCCCATCCATGCTACACGTAAACAATTGTTCAGTAAGCTATTTTCAACCAAAGTGTGTTCAGGCAGGACAGTAAATCGTATAGACAATGTTAATCACTTTCAGGCCCTGTGTATCAGTTACTAACATGATTAAAAGTTTCAATTGGTATTTATTTAAAAATGAATTGAAAAACACACAGCTATTCTCCCTTCATACCAACCAACCTAACTGTGCTGAAGCTTATTAAGGGAAACAGTGGCTTGAAACCCTGTTAGTAATTGTTTTGTCTATCTTGGTTTCCCTGTTAGAGCAGATGAGGTCTAAGGTTGTTAAATCTCTTTTAAAATGGCTTAAAAATGACAAGGGGCTTTCTTTGCAGACCTGAAGAGTGAAAGACAAAAGGCTTGATTCTCCAGTGCCTTGTACTTTAGGTAGAAATTTACACCGATGTGCTGAGAGTTAAAAAGTACCATTTTGATCTGGCAGGGCCAGAACCTCAGCATATGTAAATCAGTGCAGCTCTTCTAAAGTCAATGGATCTACAGTAACTTACCTCAGTGGAGGATACGACTTTGATTTTTGACTACACAAGCGGAGAATCAAGCCCCAAGTATTTGCAAGTGTTGGCTACCTATGATGCTACCCATTCTTGTTAATGCCATGCTGGGGCTGGTTTTTCCATCAGTGTGTCATCTAATTCAATTTTAAAAATAAACTAACAACCTAGCTATTGCTTTACTGTGTGCTCCATGAAAAAAAATGGACATTTTAACCCCCACAGCATTTACTATTACTGCATGGTGGCATTTTGTGACCCAGAGACTCCTGGGTGTCAACTGGCAGAGGGCACAAAGGATGCACAGGTTTTTACAGGGATATCCTGGGTCATATATATGCATAAAATTCATCAAAGGTATGTGAGGTCCGTGCCGAGAGCCAGTCATCATAGTGATTGTGAAATGTATGTATGGATAATATTTAAGGAGTTATGTGACTAAATTATAAAGTATATTCTTAAGGCAGGTAAACAGGCGGTCACATGTCTTGGATAAGTTCCTTTCAGACTGGAGTTAACAGATGCTTATCTCCCTGTCTGGTCATTGTGAATTGTGTGACTCACCAGGCATGCCTATTTGCATACTGAGGCAGATGCTGAGGCCTTGGCTACACTTGCAGCTGTACAGCGCTGTGAGGTAAACCTGTCTTCGTACAGTTGAGTAGGGAAAAGCGCTGCAGTCTGTCCACACTGACAGCTGCCAGCGCAGTGGTGTGGCCACACTTGCAACATTTGCAGCTGTGTTGGGAGTGGTGCATTATGGGCAGCTATCCCAGCATTCATGTGGCTGCAACGTGCTTTTCAAAACAGGGGTGGGGTGGGGTGGATTGTGACAGGGAGTGTGGGGGGAGAGAGAGTGCTTTTTGGAGCATGTCAGCTCTCTATTTTGCAAGTTCCGAACTCCCGGCCCCCTGCTCATTCATTTACTCACTCAAAGCAAGCTGCAAACTGTTTGCTTTTCTCTGTGGTACAAGCTTTGAAACCGGCACTTCCGCATTCCTGCAGCCGGTCACAACAATGGAGAGGATTGGCCACTTGACAAGGTGATTAGTACAGAGCTGCAAGCGTTTACACTCACACCCGTGAGTTGTAGCCACTCCACTGCAGCTGTTATTCCTCTCGGAGATGTGGAGTACCTGCAGCGGTGTACCCAGGGAGATACAGCGCTGTAAGTGCCCTGCCAGTGTGGACAGGGAGTGACTTACAGCGCTGGGGGAGGCTTTACAGCGCTGTAACTTGCAAGTGTAGCCAAGGCCTGAGAGAGTGTGAAGGTTACAGGAAAGGAGCAGAAGAAAACCCCAACCACCCGCAGGGGGGGCATCCCTTTTATGAATAAAAGTAATGGATTGTTCTAATACATCTGGGGGAGCAAACAAGTGCTCTGGATCTTTCACCAGCAAGGCAAGCAGATGTGTAACTTGTCTCATGAATGAAAGATCACAGCCAAACCTGACCATAAAATGCTGGAAGAACTTTGGGTGAGCAATGTTCTATATGACAGGGAGGTACCTATTTAAGTAAATCTAGGTTCTAGAATGTGTGGTATGATTTTATTTTATATGTAACTGTTTCCACTAATTCTGCTTGTTATCACTTGAATCTCTGCTCTTTGTTAAATACACTTGATTTCACTATAAACACTTCCAAGTGCTGTGTGTTAAGCAAGCTGTGATCTGAGGTGGTACTAGTAAGCTGGGGTGTATTGCTTCTTTGGAAGCAGCGAATCTGTGAATACTGCAAGTGTCCAGTGCACCAGGAGTTTGGAGGGCTCAGGGGTTGGACTGTGCCTATTGCTACCAAGTAGAGAGAGAGCAGGACTCGCATAGGCCTGGAGGGAAGTGCTTGTGTTGCCCCATGGCCGGTGGAGTTGGGGAGATGATCCACAAGGCTTCCTCACACTAAAGGCAGATGATAGCAAGATGCCTCACATCCTTAGGAAGCTTCACATACATTGGATCAGATCAGATGCCGGTGTAAATCAGCAGTGCTACACTGACATGAAGCTGAACTGATTTATACCAGCTGAGGATCTGTCCCTTTACCAAAGTATTTGCAGTGGTCCATAGACTTAAGCTTCAGTCCTGAAACTTGTTCCATGAAGGTTCACTCCTGTGCCCTGTTGGAGCCCCATGGAGATCAAGTTAGGTGAAGTGATGTCTAAGACAGTTTACGGCTGATACACAGAGCCTAAACCTGATTACCATTGTTTGCATGATTTACTGCCCTGCCTGAACACAGTTTAGTTGAAAATGGCTTACTGAAAAATGGTTTACATGTAGCACAGACACAGCTTAATCTGTGTTTTTTGAAAACCATTCTGATTATAACTTAATATGATGGGGTCTGAAGACACTGATCATTGCCAAGGTATCTTCTGAGAGTGTATTCCAGGGGAAAAGTGGAGGCACTGGTGTCATTCCACAACATTCACGTATTACACCCTGAAGTCAATGGGGCTCTCCACATGAAATAAGTAGCAGGATCAGGGCTTTAGAATGGAAATACCTCAGATACGGTGGTAAATTTCACTCCTGTGGGAGGTAAATGTGCAGTATTTCATGGGGCCCACTGAAAGTAAGTAACTATAAGTAAGCACATGAATGATCAGCACAGTGCATTGAAAACAACAAAACAAAACCAAAATCAGATTCCTGCACGAATAAATAAATTCACCCTCAAATATCCATAAATGTAGGGGAGATCCCCTTCCCACAAATTTGAAGAAAATGCCTGCAATATTAGTTAAAATCCCTGCAACTTTCCCCACATTTGACTGTAGTTTTTCTGTCAATTTTCTCGTCATTGTTTATTGAACATGCACAAGAGGGAAAAACTGCATAACACCAAGAAAGACTTTGTTTTGTTTGCTCATATTATGCCTCAAAATAGAAATTACCTCATCCAGCAATTCTCTGGTCTAGATCTGTTTGCCCATACTGCCAGACACAACCTAGTCACACCTGCTCACCTTCTTATTAAGGAGAGAGTTGGTGACACCTGTTCTAATTTAATTCTGGAGACAAGAGACAAGTCACTGCATGTTCCTTAGAAGCAAGGATCCATTATCGATAACTACATTATAAGCAAATATTTGCTCTAAACATGCTCACAGGAAGATAAGTAGCAATAGTAGGAAGCATCTCAGGAAGCTGTTGGCAGTCTTTAATTCCGCCCCCCACGCCCTCTGGGAGCAGGTAGCTGTGTGTGGGAAAGGGAGGAGAAGAGGGTTTGCCATCAGGCTTTGCAACCTGGAGATGATTGAAGTTGGTAAATCTGCCTTGATGGATGAAGACTAATTCTGGATTGTGAGTGTGAATGAGCACTGTGGTTGCAGTTCTGGTGGGTAATTCTGGTGTAGTTTACGAGGTTACACCATCCCAATTCTCCAATAGGAGTTTACACCAGAAACGCACACGTTCAGAGAGGTGTTCCTTTGGGTAGTGGAAGGGGACCAAGGTGTGGACCTCATGGCCTCTCTGTTCATTCCCTTGTCTCTGCAACTGTGGCTTGCATGAGCACTGCAATTCTTGAACCGCTGGGTTTGTCACTACTGTTTGGGGAACTTGGAAAGTATCACAAGGGAAATAAGAATCTCAGCTGACAGTGTGTAAAAATAGGCACAAGCAGCTCCTAAAGGAAATGCTAATTAAACCTGCAGAGGAAAAAAACTCCTCTCTGGCAAAGCTCTCACTCCACTGCCAATAGTCACTGTAAAGTCTCCCAAAGTCTGTGATAGTGCAATGCTTCTGTGGTAGCCTCCAAAGTGACTTTTGCCCACTTGTGACAAGCACTGCTGGGATATTGAGGGGCTGCATTTTACCATAATCTGCTCAGTTGCTTTGCCACTTTTCCTTCTCTCCCATATCTCCTGCTCCAGGAATGCCTGTGCTTGTTTGTTCTGTGAGGGTGATTCTTCATATGATTCAAAGGTAAACAGGTTGCAATTTCCACACTACTTTCCAGACAAAAAACCTATGCAATAAAAGGCAACAAGGAAAGGGTGATTGGAAGGGGTCATATCTCACCAGAGGACCTCAGCACAGCAGCAGACATGGAGCATGGCATTCTTAGCTGTTATCCCCGAGTGGAATCCCTGTGCATTAGTTTTGCACTTGTTTTTAGAGCAGTTTCAGAGCTGCTCTGGATTTTATCAGCCACTTATATCAACTTTACCCAGGAACCCAGCTGGAGAGTAAATGCAGTTGTTGCTAACCACTTCCCCTTTTGGCTGAGCTACAACCCTTTTGGAGATTACGGCTCAGTTTGCTGAATAAGTCAGTGACACTGCACCTAAATCTAACTCGCACAAGGGGAGAATCATTGCAGAAGCACAGAGAGGGTGTCAGAAGCTTCACTCCCATTTACAAAGACACAGCTGCTGACCTATAGCACAATGCAATGAAAAATCAAACCCAAAGCCATTTGGTATTGACCTATACATCTGTCAGAGCCAGAGCCAGAGCCGGGGCCATTAAGGCACAGCTCAAGCCTAGCTGGTCAGATAGGAATAGTTCTTTCTTTCTTGAGGAAAAAAAGAAGATGAAGAGGAGGGAGCAATAATGAAAAAAATCTGCAAAGCTAAAATATTGTAGTGTCAAGTGTCTCCAGATGAATGAGATGAGGCCACATTGTTTTAAACCAACAGTCCTCTAATGCAGTCAGCCCTCACACAGAACAGCTCCTGTTCCACTAGAGCTGGGTATTTGCAGCTCCGCACCCAAAGACAATTTTCCTGTCACATACCATTCCCCAGCTACATTTGAGACTCACCCACCTGCTACCCAGCTAGTATGTATGTGCTGAAAAATGCCTTACAGATGCACTCCAAAAAACACTCTGTGAAAATGATGTCATGAGGTTCCATATTTAGCCTGATAATAAGTGTAAATCAAATGTGCTTTGTGTACACGCGAAGAGTGTGTTTTTCTAACTGCCAGCTCTGCACATTTGCTCTGGGATCTGAGGGTATGTCTACACTGCAATTAGACACCTGAGGCTGGCCCAGCTCACTCAGGCTCTTGGGACTTGGTCTAAGGGGTATAGGCGTTCAGGCTCGGGCTGCAGCCCGAGCTCTGGGACCTTCCCACCTCTCAGGGTCCTAGAGCCTGGGCTCTAGCCTGACCCCAAATGTCTACACCTCAATTAAACAGCCTCTTAGCCTGAGCCCCACGAGCCGGCATCACTTAGCCTGGGCCAGCTGTGGGTTTTTAACTGCAGTGTAGACATACCTTGAGAGTCAAGCTGGGTCATTCCTGTCTCAAGTGTAAGGTTCCACAGGCAAAATGCTCTGTTATTTCTGTGGGAGATTTTCAAGGAATGGACAGGATGTTGAGAGTGGGGATGGGAACGGAGAGATTCTAAGTGTGAAGGAAGAAGAATCAGAATTTAACAGAAAGTAAGGTAAAAGGAGAGAGAAGAGTCAAGGTGACACTAAGGTGTTGGGCCTGGGGAACAGGGATGATCTGCTGTGAAAAATAAGAAAAGGAGAGGGGAAGACTTGTGACAGGGAGATGAGGAATTCTGTTTTGCCTTATAGAGTTTAGGTGGCTGGCAGGATATCCTGAAAAAGGGATACCAGAAAAACAGTGGCACATACAAGAATCAGTAGAGATGACCAGGGGAGAACAGGGGTGAAGTAGAAGATTTGGAAGTCACCAGCATAGAGAAGTTAGTTACAGCTATGGGAGTGGATGAGCAGATGCAGGGATAGTGTGTGGTGGGAGGAGTAAGGGGGGGAAAGGATAGAATCCTGTGGGACACCAGTGGAAAGGGAAGGAGGCGGAGCTGCCAAAGGAGACACTGGAGGAGCTGTCCAAGAGGTAGGTGGAGAGCCCCTCAAGCATGCAGTTATGAAAGCCCAGGGAGGAGAGAGAGTTGAAGAGGATGGTGTGGTCAAGAGTGTTGAAACAGCAGAAAGACAAAAGATGAAAAGGTCATTGGTGACCTTAGAGCAAGCTCATAGAAAAGGAGTAACTTTGTGCCTGGCTCAGAAAATCAGAGGACATAATGTGACTGAAGGGACTGAAACTGGAACAGATGTTTTCTAATTATCGAGGAAGGAGCTGTACTCTCCTCCCATGCTGAAATAAGCTCTAAGCAGTAATCAGGTGCTACTTTATTCTCTTCTGAAATTGTATCCCTCCTTACTGGAACATCTGGCTTCTGATACTTGACTGGCCTCTCTCTTTCTTTTTTTTTTTTTTTTTGCACTTATCTGAAACTAAGAGTCTGCTGACTTTGGCAGCATGACTAAAATAGGTTCCTCTTTTCTCTAAAGGCTTTGCACTGTCACATGAGACACAAAAACAATTTATGCTGGAAACTTCAGATTAATGCAACATGAGACAAGGTAGGCAGAAACTGAGAGAACTGCCATACGTTAGGGACACAATCATGGGAAATATAAACCATCATAGGCGAGTCCAAAAGGGTAGGGTGGGATTTCCTAGGGCCAAAGAGAGGAAATGCTTCTAAGCCTCAGAAATTGTGGTTGGTTGGTCTTGCTCTTGCATGACACACTGTTCTCGAAATCAGGAACTTTGGGTTTCCTGTAGATGATTTATTTATTAATTCATTCACAAAATGCAGATGAAATTCATTACGAAAAACTGAATTTGTCTCGTGGTAGGACTGTAGGAAATAGTCACATTGAAATTTGCCAACCC
The DNA here is from genome assembly GCF_002925995.2 of Terrapene triunguis. Classification (NCBI taxonomy): domain Eukaryota; kingdom Metazoa; phylum Chordata; order Testudines; family Emydidae; genus Terrapene; species Terrapene triunguis. Next base: position 4,563,912 of record NW_020664909.1, on the reverse strand, counting down.
CAAATTTTTATGAAAAAGGAGAAATTGGTTTGTCCACTCAAACATAATGCCATTTTGAGAGAAACTGACCTAGCTTTTTGGGTCTGGTCAAGCTCTGCTCGGTGCAGGGCACAAATGATATGGGAGGAAGGTGTCACTATGCCCACCCACCCCTAATACTGGGCTGGTTTGGCCTCTGGTGCTATTTAGAGCAGCTTCAAGGCTGCTCTTAATTATTCTTGGCTGTTACATGCTCTGTTTTGGAAGTTGGGGTAGAATAATTGAGAGAGTATCTGAGCAGCAGTAAAAATGAAAAAGGGAAAAACAGAGTCAGGAGGATTTTCTTCATTATGAGCAAAGCCTAGAGACACACATGGATCCCAGTCTAAAGGTAATTCCCTAGAAAGCGATGATATTTGTTTTCATTCACATCCCGCAACCATGCCTTAGAGCCCAACGGTAGTCCATGGAAAGAAGGAAGGTTTCTCTCTCTCACACACAGACTCCTGTGATTTCCACTCCCTGAGATACTTAAAACTGGTGCAAAATGTACCACAGCCTTATTTCTCAGCTGGCCAAACCCTAGATCTGACACTGAAATCACCTGAGAAATGATTTCTTCCTTCCACTGTACATCACCATAAAGAAAGTAACAGTGGTTATTATGTGTATATTACTGCTGCCATTACCAATACTTAGCAGACATATACTGCCGCACTAAGCATCTATAAATCACACAGCACTTTATAAAGGTGGGTAAGTAAAAAAGCACTATCCCCATTTTACACATGTGGAGACTGAGGCACAGAGAAGATAAGAGACATAGCCAATCTCAAAGATTAAGTCAGTAGCATAGCTGAGAATAGAATCTGAGTACAATCCACTAGGTCACACTTAGACCTGGGTGAAGTTTTTGGACAAATAGTTTATTCACCCAAAAAAGAGACATTTCAGATCAACAAAAACTATTCACTAATTCAGGTAAAAATTGGCAAATATTTTCAGCCCTCCCCCACAATTTTTTTGTATAAAGTCAAAACCTTTTTTTTTCAGCATTTTCAAAATGAAATGTTTCAACTTTTCATTTTAGCTAGATTTAGTTATTTAGTTATTTAAAGGTAAAAACCACCCTGAAAATAAAAAAAGAAAAATCAGGAAAAAAAATAATTTCAGGTCAAACCAAATATTGTTTCACCTGAAATAATTTTAAAAAAAATTCAGTGTGGCCACCAAAAATAAATAACTAAATAATAAAAAAATCAAATCATTTGCTGAGCTCTACTCACACTACTTCTCACGCATAGCATATCGTATTTTGTTGTTGTTGATTCTGCTAATAATATATGAGGGCTAGGGGACTCAACTCCTTCCTTGTGGTGCTCACCACCTGACAAAAAGGGGTACGGCTGCATTGTCTAATCACATTCTGCCTCATCCCATGCTGCTGGAAAATCACTTAAGAGACCATTGCATCAAGCACCTTCCTCCCCCTCTCCTGGACATCAGGAGTCCATGGGAATGCTGCAGCAATTTCGCTGCTTGAGGGTGTAATATCCCAGTATCATGAATGTGCACATTCCAGCATCAAGCAAAGGCGGCCTTCTCATTATCAAGTGCATGGGTCTAATTCAATTTTCTACAATGCGATGCTCTCAGGAGTAAGCAAATTCCATTCAGCTTTCGACAGTGTGTAATTATAAGCACCGTGAGCGAGAGTTTGATTTAACAGTACCTCTCTATAAATTACACAATGGGGTTTGTATATCCCCCCACCCCCCAATAAGGAGTAGACAGAAAGAAAAGGAGACAATTTCATAGAATAGGGCTTTAAAAATTGCAATTAAATGCAATTAAATAGAAGTCTCAGGACAGTTTATAGATCAGGCATGCGCAAAACTGACTGGCAGTGGAGGCCAAACAGCAGAAATGTGGGGAATTAGGAGAGAACCAGGGAATGAGCCATCTATTATTTTTCTGCTTTTAACGAATACTAGGTGATGTGCTGCATAGATGCAACAGTGAATGTTACTTTCTGTAATGACTGTGTTAGATTCTGCAGCTGCTAGGAAGAACAGGCACAGCTTCTAAGAGATGGCACAACTCTGTTAAAACACTTTTTTAAAAATAAAAGCTTGGCCCCACAGTGTCATGTGAATCTTGTGTATCAGTATCAAGCACTAGCCAGTGACTTTCTCTCAATTCTTATCACTCCCACCTTTCTCCACCTGGTCTGACCTGACTTGATTTTGAGAGCAAGAACCTCTAAATCTCTCTCTGCTTTTACACTGCGTAGCCTAACCTGCACCTTTATTAAAAAGCCCAAGTCCTCATTAATAGTATTATCTCTGCACTGCCATTTCAAACAAGGAACATACAATGCATAGTTGGCCTTTGTTTGTTCTTCTATCCGTAGCAAAGCACAAAGAGAGGGAAGCAAGGAAAGCAATCAACAGTTTTCTATTATTTTCCTTTCATAGCTGGATGGCCTTCATACACCTGCTTCACATATTTGGTCATCTCTATTCCCACATGCCTCTTAATACTTTACAGCTTAGAAATGGCGCCACATCATTGAAACCTTCTATTTTAGTCTCCAAACCATAAATGATCTTTTCATAAGATGCTATTTCCCACCCCCAGTAGATCTGTCTGTGGAGCCCAAGCCTTTATCACTGCTATTCTAAAGGACTACTGACATGCTCTTTTTAACATTTACCTCTCCTTTTACTTGTTCTATCTTTTGTGACTTAAACAATCAATCTCTTTCTTTCTTTACTTTGTTTTTCATTTTTACCTGAGAACTTCTATTTTTATTCCTCCTGCTGGCAGTGTCTTGCTTCTCTCTAACAACCTGTCAGCAAATAGCACTTTCTCTGTTGACACAGCTCCTTCCCTTTTGATCACAGACCCAAGGCATTAATGTTACTTAGTCCTATTTTAGAAGCATGGGAAGGGGACTGTCACCTCTGAGGTGGTGACTTGGATACAGATAAGCTGTTCTGAGTAAGGGGTTAGGGGGCACTATTCATATTCCTGTGTTTTGGGATAGCACTTTGATCCCTGTATCCCTTTTCCTCAAGAGTATCCATGCCCCTAGAGTTCATTCTCTGACAGGGATGACTGTCTAATGCCTTTCTCAAATCTGGCCAGAATAATCTCTCTCTCTCAAATTTGCCCAGGGACAGGAAGCTGTCACTGTTGATTTTGAGAGCTGAGGCCCAAAGGTTATTCCTAAATTAAAAGCCTGCATGTGATAATAGTTAAAGCCACCAACAGATGCCAACCTAGATTCTTGCAGGATGTGGGAACTCCTTTAATCTCCACTGCCCTCACCCCCCCCCCCCCACACACAAAGCAACACATTTAAAAATCCCCCTTCCCCCAAGCTCTGAGAGCCTAAATGTCTCTCTCTCTCTCGTGCTCATCTTCATTTTGGTTCACTTCAAGTGCAAGAGTCTGAGGCACAGAGTTTTTCCCAGAACTATACTGTTATCCTGAACAGCAGGCCCAGAAACAGCATTGATTAGCTTGGATTTGAGCAAGCTCAATGGGTTTACCTCATGTGGTTTTTTTTTTCTGCCAGTGGGCCCATTCATGCTTCCTCTGGCTCAGTCAATGGGAGTTTTGCTACTGATTTCAGTCACAGCCTGACTTAAAAATGCAAAAGAATAATATAGAAGAAAAATAAATCAGCAGCTGGCAGTTCAGGCCCTGAGTTGCTACCTGGAAGAAGAATGTTACAATACTTGTGCTGACTTATTAACATCCCAGAGCAAGGGCTGTATTATTAATAATGCTGCATCATGCTCCCCAAGTTTCATCTTAGGGAATAAGTGGCACAATACTGAACAGTATTAACTCACGCAATACTAAAGCTACATGATACAACTTGTATACTCCTATAAGATCTGCCATTCCAGATCAGACCAGTAGTCTAATCTAGCTCAGTATCCTGTCTTCAAAAGTAACCAGTACTTTTTGCTTCAGAGGAAGGTATATTAAAACCTGCAATGGACAATTATGAAATAATATGCTTAGAGAGGATATTTATTCCTAAACCCATCAGTTATGGTTGGCTTTCATGACCAATGGAGAAAGCATTGGAATAGAAATATAAAAGCTCAGCTGGGGTTGAACCAGAAGAATCTATGGTGCAATCATCTTTGGGTTAAAGGAAGTCGGGCCCTGTGAGGTGGTTTTTGTTTGTTTGTTTTACATTTTATTTGCCTCACTCTCCATCCTTCTAGACCAGTTTTCAGCCTCCAGTTCTTTCTCTGAAAGAACCTGGTCACATTCTGATGCTGTAATTACATTGCAAGCACTTGCTTTAAGCATCCAATCAGGGACAGTTTAAGCATATATAGGGTCCTCTTTCAAACTATTATACTCAGAATCTTGAAAGGTTCAAGATTCAGTGTGTGATCTTCTCTCAGCCACTCTTATGCCACGCCCCGGGGTGTGGAAAAAGTTACTCCCAGGAGGCAGAAATAGCAATAGGTCCAAAGCTGATGTGTGTGTGATTGTTGAGAGGATGTAGAAAAATAATGAATGGAGGCTTCTGGTTAAACTGGTGGAGGAGCAGGAAAATGGTGCCTTCGTTATGCAGTTTCAGACAAGAAGAGGTGGTTGAACATTTGGAAGAGGCGGGCAAAGTGGGAGGTGGATCAGAGGGAACAATCAGAATATCTCCTGGGCATCTTTTGAAAACAACCTCCAGTTTCTTTATAGCCCTGGAGTCTTCGTGCAAACGATAGAGTCAATTTCATCTTCACATTCTCTTTGTATAGCTCGTAGGAGCCCAAATTAAAAACAAAACAACCTTGTGCTCTTTCAATAGGATAGACTTGTTAAAGGATTACGTGTTTCCTGCACCAAACCAAAATGGATCCTGAAATCCCTTTTGAATCACTACCCATTAGGAATAACCCTCTTTAAGGAATACACGTCCAATGCATTTTCCAAAAGGTAAAATGTTATAAGCAATAAAACTAATATAGAAAAAAAAGCTCCATTTTTGTGTGTCACTCCTGTATGCAGTTCAGCACCCCTAAAGCCCATTCTCGGTCTTCTTCACTTGTGGGTTTATGAACTCGAGGGACCCAGCTGTCTCACCACAGGGTACATGTAATTCTCTGACTCCCATTGATTTCAAGGGGTGTTACTTGTATCCTAAGCTGAGAGAAGTGGGTCCTACCACGAAGGCCTGTATGGTTTAAATAGCTGTTTGTGGTAATTTCTAATGCGGCTATTTTTGAGCTATCCCATTATTTTATGGACTTATTGGTCTCTCTCCAATTTGTTTTTTTTTATCAGCTTTATTAAATCTAATTTTCTCCCTCTCTCTCGCTCGTTTGCACCTCTCTCCCACTCCCCCGTGTAGCAACAAGAACTGTTCTATCATTTATAATGGCACTGACATACGGAAAGCTAGTAGAACTTGTATTAAAACTTCAGCTTTGGCAGGACTTCAGCTCAACAGCTTTGAAATATAGAACAGATACTGTATTTGTTAGGTCACCTGGGGCCCAATCCCAAGCCCTGGACCTTCAGGATCTAGTGCTGAATCAGGCTTATTGTCTTTGGTAAACACAAGTAACAATTCCGAGGTAGTGTTTTTTCTACCAAGAGGTGATCATATTTTTCTGCTAATGCAGTAAAGCATATGGAACAGGACTAAACAATATTAAGGCCCTGATCCTGCAAAGAGAGGCAGGTAGGTGCACCAGAGTGGCAATGTGCATTGTTCCCAGGATCAGGCTTTAAAATTTGATGTAAATGTTATAACGATCAAACAAAGTGCATTCTCTTATTTATATTAGGACCTACATCTCATGCAATATTAGGAGATTAGATTTCATACTATATGTCATGTTTTACTTCTTAAAGAAAGAGTGATTTAAATGTTTTCTTAACCATTTATTTTCTTTCTGATGGTAAAGATAATTAAATGTTGAAGATGTACAGATCCATTTGATGCTGAGAAAATAAAAGATATGAGATATGAAGAATTTTATATAAAAATATATCCCCAGCGGTACTTGAACTCAGCATAGTATCCTTTGAAATATAAGGCAGGTATGTTATCCATGATTCTGCAAAGTCATTAGTTAACAGCTGTGCATATTCATAGGGTGTAAATTAGCTACTAGTGGCCTCTCATATTGTTCTGGGAATGCAACAGAAACACACAAAAGAAAAATTGGAACACAAGTTTAAGAGTTCAAAGTCTATTCCTTAGTTCATACCAAGAACTAAGTGCATGCAAAATGTCATGCAAATTATAGTGCTCCAGATGTGTTCCTATTTCAACAACAACAAAAAAGTGAGATAATGAAAAATGAGAATTTTCCTATAGCTTTGTTGTAAGTTTCTATGTAGCCAAATCACTTTGTTTTGTATGTGATATAAGAGCGATTTGGACTGTGCAGAAATAGAATCAGAATAAAGCCTCAGTGGTTGGTATTTCCAGAGCAATCAGATATCTATTATAACGGCTAATGCAGCAAATGACTTCAGCACTTCCTTAACTTTAAGTACAGACTGAAGTCCCATTGAAATCCATGGGAGCAGGGATAGTATATCACGTTAAGCATGTGCTTACATGCTTTGCTGAATTGGAGCCTATGTTAGACAATGTTTACAAGAGATGATCATGATTTTTCTCATCTGGCTCATTGCTTGTATCCTCAATAAATACATCTATCACAATTACTTAGACTGGGACAGGGACTGTCTTTTTGTTCTCTGTTTGTACAGCGCCTAGCCCAATGGGGTCTCAGTCTATGACTAGAGTTCCTAGGTGCTATGGTAATACAAATAATAAATATTAAGGCCAGGCGTACGCTACAAACTTACCTTGGTATAACTACATCGCTCAGGTGTGGATTTTTCACACCTCTGAGCAACATAGTTTTAGCAACCTAGCCCTAGGTGTGGACAGTGCTATGTTGACAGCAGGGCTTCTCCTGTCCACATAGCTACCACCTTTCGCAGAGGTGGATTAACTACGCTCTCCCACCAGTGTAGTAGCATCTTCCCTAAAGCGCCACAGTGGTGCCGCTGCAGCTTTTTAAGTGTAGACTGGCCCTAATATTATATACCGTAATAATGTATGTTCCACTGTGCCACAGATGATTATGTTCCCACTCTTATTATGTACTCTGAAGTAGAAATGGGTGAACTTTTTAAAGTACGAATTTTTGCAAACATCTCAAACAACTTTTTCTTTTTTGGCTCAGAAAACTAGTTCTCAGTCTCTGAAACTTTTTTTCCATTTTTTTGCCCCACTATCTCTCTAAAGAGAACACGGGCCCAGTAACATGTGTTTAACTTTTTAACCTACAAAGCTGAGTGGGTTTGAAATTAGGCAAAATGTGTTAGTCCAGTCCCAATGGCAGGCAGCAGGAGTTACCTGACAAAATGTAAGCTCCTACTTTTCTTAGATATTTTCCTCATTTCTTACACTCTTATTCACATACATGCATGCATACAGAGTTGTGAAATCATATTCAAATCTAGTGGAAATCAGGAGACTATCATTGTCATAGTTATTTTCAAAATTCAGCTAATTGATTTGTGCACTTGTAACAGCAAGAGGTGATGGATTGAACCCTGCAAATCCACGGCTATCCACTTTATATCTGCGGATATGTGCATCCGTGGATGCAGATGCGGTTGTATTGTTTCCCATCTTTGCGCATTGGATGCAGCAGTTCTCAGTGAGGGTCCTCAGCCCCCTGGGGGGCTGCAAGCCCTTTTCAGGGGCCTGGTGGGGCTGAAGCCCAGAGACCTGCGGGGGGAGCGGGGAAACACCGGGGCTCGGGACTCTGGGCTTTAACCCTGCTTGGGGTGCCGGGGCTCAGGACTTCAGCCATATGGGGGGCATCGGAGCTCAGTGCTTCAGCCCCGTGGGGCCCTATGGCCCCCCTGAAACTGGGGGGGAGGCATGGACCCCCAGTTGAGAATCACTGCTCTAGAGGGTGCTGGTGTGAGTGCGGATGTGGATGCATATAAAAGGTGGAGTGCAGATCGTGGGTCAGATACAAGTTAATTATCGTGGATGCAGATCGGATGCGGATCAAAATTTTTGTATCCGCGCAAGGCTCAAGAAATCGGTGTAACTTTGAAGCTCATAATCAGAAATTCAGTATTTTGTGGTGATTCGTGAAAAAGCAGGCTATAACTGATCAGTGGTTTTGTAAGAATTTTTTCAAACCACAAGAATTACAGTGAGTTTCAGTAACAAATCTCCTTCAACCTATGCAGTTTACAAGCTCATAATTTCCATCCTGATTTGGACAGCATTAAAGCAACAACAATAGATTCCACAGACCACTCCCACTATCACAGCTAAGCCTAATCATAATCTCAAATGCCCAGGCACTTGTACATCACCACTTATCTGATAAAACTGGCTATGGACATGCATAGTGTATTTGTCACAGCCAATGTATCTGAGATTAGAAGCAAGCCGAATACTCTCAGCTACACAGCTTTAACTGTCAAGTTCATAAAGGGTTCATTTACTTACATGAAAGTCTAGTTATATTTTGGGGGAAAGGTCTTCACAGGATCCCTTATCTGTAACAGAATCCCTATTTCTTCCTTTTTCTCCATGTTCCTTATTATTGTTTATTATTATTTATATTGTGGTAGTATCATTGGCCCCTTTTCTACAAACACAAAATCATAGTCCCCAAAGAGTTTGCAGTCTAAGGCCCCAGTCCTTCAGTGAATTCTGCATGAACGGACACCTGCATCTGTACGGAGCTCTTTCGAAGCCAATGGGGCTCAGTGCAGGTTCAGGGGTCGACCTGCAAAAAAACTCATCACAGAATTGCGGACTTAGATGTAGTTAGACCCCTGCATATAAAACCAATACAGCATAATTACATGGGTGTTTCAAGACATTATAGCTTCTGGGTGGAGATATTATGGAGCGCAACCCTTCCCTCTTTGCTCCAGCAAAACTCCCATTGGAGCCCAGGGTCCTCATTTCCAGTGAATGCCCTAGCACTGGTGTGTATGCTATAAATACCTCCTCATTCATGGGATTGAATCAAGCATTGGCTCATGGGAGCAATCAGGGCATGCAGTAATCAATCACCTTAAAAAACTTTTAAGGAAGAGAAAGTTGTAATTTGTAACTAATGCACCGATGCAATATTAACAATGGGATAAACACAAATGCTATAAGAATGATCCCATGCTTACAAAAAGTAAAACACAAAGCTAAATTATCTCTGGAGAATATATACCCAGAGAACAGATATATACCCATAGGAAGAAAAAAACCAATACCACCACAAAAATCTGAAAGAAGAGATAATAGAAACACTTCCTTTTTACAGCTAGGCTCCCAAATGGTGAAAAATAATTTGTTTTGTATATTATATATGCTTGATCTCTCTCTAGCTCAAGGTATTCCTCCTCGCTGTTCAGGAGATGTGTGGGTACACAAAGGAGGCAGCTGCACACAGAACCTACTGCTGGCGAGGAGAAAAAACATCCAGCGCCCAGGGAAAAGAGTTTAATTCTATCTGTTGAATTAATCTCTGCAAGTTGGTGTAATGAAGAGCAGCTGAAAATCTAGTATTTCAGAATTATTTTTTTGATTGTTTTTCTCATTTCAATTAATTGTCTAGCAGCACAATCAATTAAGCAGGCTACCTTTAGAAATTCCTTCACCATGGTGCTGTACCACAAAGCAGACAGTTTAACTAGATGATTTTATTAGGGATGCAATTAACACTCAGAACCCAGTCCCCCCCCCCCTTCACCCTCTCAACTAATCCATCTTTTTATTCAGCCCAAATGAGCAAATTCTACATCAGACTTCTGCAGTAAAGTCTCTGTTACTCTTAGTGGATTTCTGACAAGCACTTCAGGTTTTTAAAGGCACATAATAAACCTGTTTAGAAGAGAGGTGACATCCATGATCTACTTCTTCCTAATATGGAGGAACTGAATGAGAAAGTGTGAGGTACAGATGACCTTGGAATTTGAATTCAACATAATGAGAAATGGGTTCACAGGAGAGCTGTGCCAATAACTGATATTTCAGTTCGTTGCCACATTAGAAAAAAAAAGGAATATGATTACAGGTTGAACTGAAACCAATTTTGCTCAGAATTTTCAGCAATTGAAAAAGTCAGAAAAATTTCATTTGAGGTTGAACAAAAAATGAAATGTTTCTTGGCATTTTAAACCTTTTATTTAGAAAATAAGAGCAAAGGAAATCAAATGCTAGATTCACAAAACTGAAGAGGAAGCTGGTTTCCCCAACACCCAATGGTCAGGGCACTCACCAGGTCTGTGGGAGACCAATGTTCAAATCCCTGCTCTGGAGTGCCAGGCGGCAGAGTCATTCTCTTTCTGGCTCAATCACAGGTATTTTAGAAAGTGGCATGGCTTCAACAGGAGAGACTGAGGCAGCCCTACACCCAGTATCCTGGTGGTTAGGGAACTCCTGTGGGAGGAGAGAGAAACCTGGTGTCAAGTCCCTCATGCAGAGCAGGGATTTAAACACACATCCCAGGTAAGGGTTCAAACCACGGGGTTATTATGTATAGCAGAGGCATCTACTCTTTGATTTTGTCACTGGAGAGTAACACCCCTCATGATTCTAGTAGGAAAAATCAAAATATTTCATTTTGACATTTCCGGTTTTTTCTTTTGTTTTGTTTTGTTTTGACTGAAACAATTTAACAAAATCAATCCAAATTCACAAAATGTATTTGTTGACCCAAATCTGCTCTTTTTTCCTACCACAAGTAGGGCCCTGTGTATTCTGAAAGTCTGCAGCAATGGAATTTGCTGAAAAATATACTTCTTGTGATTCAGAACCTAAGCCCTTATTTTTTAAAAGCGGCCCATTGTTTTAAAGAGAATTTGAAAGTGTGACTGGATGCAATGCTGCATTCCTGAGTCTACAGAAAGCTTTGGAAATGTTCACACAATCCCACCCCTCTCCAGGTGTAAAATGCCTCATCTGTCTCCAACCACCCTAACCTCCAGCCTTCCTGCCCTATGCTTCTGTGCTATAGTTATGTGTGTCACAAATATGTGGTACAATGAAAACCAAAGAAAAGTGTATTAAGGCTAAGGAATAAGGCACAGAAGTTGAGAGAAATAAGAAGGGCTTTTACAGGAATATCAAGAGAAAAAGACATAGTAAGACATAGTAAGGAAACAATGTCCATTAATAAAGAAGAGGGATGGAATTAATAATGGCTCAGAAATGTTAGATATTGAACTTCTTTTAAAAAAAATGTACTGTAGGGAACAATCCTGCATAGACACAGAAATGTATTGAATGATTTAAAAGCTCTTTTTTCCAGCACGTTTCTGAGCCTATGAATTTTACAAATGGTCCCTATCTTTAGAATGGACCGAACCAAACTCTGGATGTGAAAACCCCAAAATGTTGGAACAGACAAGGGGAATTTCAGAATCTAAATCCAGATTTAGGTCTTGGCCATCTCTAGTTAGATAAAACTACATGAAACCAGGCTTCCACCTCAGACAATAAATCCCTCACTAATACCCCAAAATCAGTCATGTTTGCTTGGAATTTGGCACTGTTCTCTGGCAAAATTGGTGAACCTTGCAAACATGGCCTATATTTGGTGTTTGCAATAAAGGCAAAAACAGTCAAGTTTTCCCTGGTTTCAGGTTTTCTTGGGAAAGATTTGCATAGCTCTCCTCAGATTTAAATACAAAGCTTGACCGAAGTGCTGATGTGTGGTTGTAGAGATTTACACCCAGATTCTTAGCTCCAGTTCTGTCCGCAGTTGTCTAGCTTAGAAGTTCTGTGATGGAGGGGACAGCAGAGACAGTTCCTACACCAACTTTCTGGGACGGGTATAGGGTACATGTCAATGGGAGGAAGCACTGGGGACTCTGGTCATCTATGGCAATTCCCAGCTTATCTTACTTATGTCAGGGCCTGGGCAGCTTTAGAATACATCTCCCTGACAGCTCCACTTCCTTTTCACCTATCACACATATCTGTCTGAGCTGCCATGGTGCATCATGGGTGATATAGTTCAGCCTGGAAGCCTGGTCCATAAGGAAGAGCTGTGGTCATTCTGTGACAAGTTTTGATATTTTAACTTTTTCACCTGATTTGAGACATAAATAAATGTTGAAATAGTGGAATTTCCCTCAGGACAGAAATCCCTATTTTCGACCAGCTCTGTTTCTGGCCCTTAGTATCTTAAATTTAAAATTCTTCAAGGTGGAACAGAACCCATCTGCAGGACACATTTTTCCCCCTTTTCTTTCTATAAAGCCTATGAAAACTAATGCTGAAAAGGCCATTTATTAATTGTCATTGGCTAAGTAATGCGTATCCAGCTGTATTACAGCCTTATCCATGATATCTTGCCAATGGCCTTAACCTCGGAGGATCTCTTCATTGTGTGACCTAACTGTTCTTGGCTGCCACACACATTCATCAGTGGGCAATTTCCAAATGAGGGAAAATATCCATATGGGACGTTGTTAAAACCACTACATTGATCTGGGTTAGCACCTCAGACTTCAACTCATAGTTCTGTAAGCCAAATAAGAATGATTTATCCATAGGGTTGTTTGCCCTCCTCCCCTCCTCACAAGCCTCACAACCCAGAAGTCCTGTGCTCAGTAAATGATGTATGTCCGTTCAGTATGCCCATATCATCAGAGGGCAATTGATTCAATCCCTTATATTCACTGGAAACAAAGCAGCCATATGGCGAGCACTCCACCTTGAAATGAAGTGAATCTGCATAGGCACTGACGGGATATTTCCCTGAATATATCATACTACTACATCACGCTTCTTGGCTAAACAGCTTTCTCCTAGTCATGGGGAGAACCACAAACAATTCAGAGTTCAAGGTTGGTTCAGATAAGCATCTAAAAGTTAAGATGCTTATCTGAAGCTTATCTGAACTATCCAGATCTCCTGAGTCTGCAAAATTGGGATGGAAATTTCATGAGAAAAGGCTTTTTTTTTTTTTTTTTATGTGTGTGAGAGCCTTCTGTTACTTCCTGAGGCTGGAAGACCCAGAATTAGACGGAGGAAAGCAACACCCTTGCTGCATTTTTGCTCTACGTGCCATTCACACTTTTGGCACTAACAAAAATAAAAATAAAAAATAAAAAAAAGTAATTCATGGGGCAAATCTAACCACAAATTGATATCGCTCCACTCACTTCAATGGATTTGCAACATTGATTTACAGGAGTGAGGATCTGGCCCAACACTATTAACATTTTGTCTTAGGGCTTGTTTATATGGCAAGTCAGCAAGCAGCTAGCTGGGGAGTAAATTTACAGCAGACTAGCCTGCTAAATTGTCATGTGGACCCAGCTACTCTGCACTGAAAGTTCTGTAGCAGTAGGTCAAAGAGCACTATGGGACTTTTAGTGCCCAGCAGCCAGGCCACACAGTAGTTAGTGCAAGGCAGGCTAGTTTGCTGTAGATTTCCATCCCAACTTGCTGCACATTAAGTCTTTGTGTGGACAAGCCTTAACATTCTTGCTATATTACAACCCTACCTTGTGGGGTCTTATCCAGAACCAGAAAATGCAGGGGAAAAAAAGGTAAAATAATGTATGAGGTAAGCAGGGAAATCCGTGACACTTTTTGAAACCTCAAAAAAAGATTTTCTTTTTCAAGTGAAGGCTTTTTTGAGGAAGTTCTTTTTTTTTATTATTGTTTTAGTTTTCACTCAGAACTCACAATTTCTACAACAGCTGTGCAAAAACCCTTGTGGTTCAGAAAATGCCCAATATTAAAAATAACCAGATAAATAGTATTTGTTTCTTGTAATGAGTTAAAACTGCAATTCCTTCTTTGTGAATTTTTGTGATTTATCTGCAAAACCATTTAGATTACACATATGTACTTGTGAACATTTAAAATTTAGCCAGTTTTACCTAAACTAAATAGATCAGTTACCTCAGTAATGACAATATTTATTTGTACGTCCCTGTACTCAATAGGAAATGCCTTGAATGCCCCAAATACTGATGTTATCTAACAGCAAACGCTTGCTTAGGTATCTAAGGCAACTGGCAAGTTTTTATAGTTTTCAGCTGTATACCAACAGATACACATTGCTGCTCATGATCTCACTGTCCCTACCCCTTCTGCTGATATAAAATGTTAGTGGCCTTTAAGGACAGTAGATATTTGAGGGCATTTCTGTCTCAAGGCTAATGTCTCAATGTCACTTGAGGAAAGATGATTCAATCAACATATATTCTTAAACTTGCTCCTTTTACTTTCAGCAAGTCTAATCCTTTACAGTTTGACTTGCTGGCTTTCGAAAGTGACCCCACAAGAGAATGCATGGGCACTTTCATCTCCTTTTCCAAAGTGATATTCAGAGAGTCATTTTAGCCCAGAGATTTCTTGAAATTACTTCTTCATTTTAGATGTGTACAAATCCCAGGCAGGGCTGGGGAAGGGCATGCCATAAAGACCTAGTACCTCATCATGTAATTTCCACTGATGATATTTCTCCACTGATCTCTGTTCCCTGTGATAGGTCTCAGGGTTTCATCTTGTCACATGAGTCTAATAGCATGATGTTTTATTATGAGATTGTTGTCTTGGGAATTTCCACCCCCATTATTGCATGATTTTGTAAAGTCTGGAATTAGAATCTGTGGGCCTGATTCACCATTATTACACCAGCTTTAGACAGGTGTCAGCCCATTGGTTTCAGGAGTAACACCATTGACACAGGCTCTGCCTCATTATTTACGTCCATACAAAGTGGGCACAGAGTGGTCCTACCAAATCAGACTTCTTCCCCCATTAATAATTGGTGATAGAGCTTTACACTCACTTTACATCAGAGCAAAGGACTGGACAAGGTCCAAGAAAGAGGTGAATCAGGCTGTGTTAATCCAGGTCCCTGCAGTCATAGAATCGTAGAACCATAGGCTTAGAAGGGACCACAAGGGTCATCTAGTCTAACCTCCTGCCAAGATGCAGGATTTGTTGTGCCTAAACCATCCAAGACAGATGGCTATCCAGCCTCTGCTTGAAACCTCCAGTGAAGGAGCTGCCACAACTTTCCTAGGAAGTTATTGTGGGGACAAAATGTCTCCAAATAGAGAGTTATAAGGAAGACATGATGTGATGTCACACCAAAATGTTGGCAAAACAGATGTATTGACCCCTTTCTTCAAAATCATATGAGGATTGAGAAGATATTCAACACAGCATGTCTACATCACATTATTCACACAACTCTGATCTCATATATTCAAGGCCCTTATTCTCATCTCTTTTACATTGGTAAATCCACTAACTGCAGGGGATTTATGCCACTGTGTGTGAGAAGAGAACCATGCCCTTAGTCCTGTAATCAAGAGAGTAAAGAAAATATCGTGTTGATTCTCTCTGATTTACACCAGTACAAGCGAGAGGAGCATCACGCCCAATGTATTTATTTATATACTTATCGAGTCTAGCTATTCAGTCCTGCAGTGGACATATGTGAATTTCTTAAAAGACTTAGCAGTGCTGTGTTAATGTTATTTGAATACTTTATTAGAGATTATTTTTAATGGATCAGATAATGTATAACTTCAGGATCCCTTGGACAAATTAAATATAGCCCCTTAGAAACTGTTTCCATTAAAGAAATTTGCACTGGCATGGCTGCATCCGTGGAGCTATACCCAGGTGAAATCCTAATGTAGACATGCAACACAGGTGAGATTTACTGTGGTAAATTAATTAAATCAGTGCAAATTTCCCTAATGGAGGTGGGTCCAATATCCCAGGATTATAATTGCTAACTGTGGAGTTGCTGTTCTGGGGGTGAGAAAGGTTATTTCTAGACATGCTTTTACTTATTAGCAATCATCTAGACATCACCATTATCTAGTAGAGACAAGGTAATATCTTTTATTGGACGAACATCTGTTGGCGAAAGAAGAGCTCTGTGGAGCTCAAAGATTTGTCTCTTTCACCAACAGAAAGTGGTCCAATAAAAGATATTACCTCACTCACCTGGTGTCTTTCACAGCCGGGACCAACACAGCTACAATACTGCAAACATTATCTGTTAGGCAGAAAACTTTTGCCCAGCTAGTGGCAAAGCAAGTTCAACCAGAGGGAAGAGCCCAACATCAGGGGTTCTTCCTGGTGGGAGGAGAGGGTCTGAGGTAGACCAGACAGAAAATTGGGGGCGGGGGGGAGGCTGTGCCCCTCCTTGCCATGAGGCTCCACCCCCTCCATGCCCCTGCCCCCTGGCCAGGTCAGAGGCCAGAAGCTGGAACCAGGCACTGCGGGGCTCTGGCTGATCACAGCCAGTAAGAGCTGCCCGGGTCTGGCTGTGATGCCAGCAGAACCATCGGGAAGCAGTATCCATGGGTGACAGGGCCCAGGAGCCTGGGTCAGAGTGGGTCAGTCCAGGCCACTGTGGGGAGCCCTTGACCCTCCACCTGCTCTGGGCGGTGCTTTGGCTTACATCTCTGCTGCTGCTGGAGCTGGGCGTTGGGCCAGCAGCCGCCGCTCTCTCCACTCTGCCTTCAGAGCTGGGTGGCTGGAGAGCGGCAGCTGCTACGGGGTGGCTAAGGCAAATTTTGGGGTGGCTATAGCCCCTGCAAGCCCCTCCTAGTGCTGCCCTGCCCAACATGTGGTTCTAAACTAAGGATATGTCTACATCACAAATGAATGTATAATTGTAGCATGGGTAGACATTCTTATGCTAGCTTTAATCTAGCTAGCACTGGTAACAACAGTAGTGAAGATGTGGCGGTACAGACCTCAGGCATGAGCCAGCAACCCAAATATATACCCAGAGTCCCTGGTGGATTGGTACTGGGGCAACTAGCCCACACTGAAACCCACACGACAATGTCCTCACTTCCGCTGCTACCCGCACCAGCTAGACTAAAGCTAGAGTGGGTATATTTACTCGCACTGCAGTCACACCTCCATTTGTAGTGTAGACATGCTCTGGGCAAACGAGGGGGGGGGGAAGCCAGTACAAATTACTGGGGCCCGGCTTCCCCCCCTCTCGTCGGCCCTGTTTAGCCGGTCCGCCCTTGCTGGGGTGGCCCGAACATTTTTTTTCACCGGGGCCCGAACCTGGTCTCGGCGGCCCTGGACATGCTCTAAGAGAGGGTATGATGAATAGAAGACAAAAAGGCTTCCTGCAATGAGTGAGAAGTGTCACTGGAAGTGTTTCTGCTCTCACTAACACTGGCTTTTCACCAGTAGGACTCCACTGACTTTAGTAGAACTACTCTTGATTTATACTGACGTGAATCAGAATCAGGCCCACGGTCTTCAGAGAAATGTGAGAGAGGCAGCCCTTAGCCTACACAATTGTGTGGGCAAAGGAGAGCCCAGAGTTGGAGTAGGGCAGATGTATACCGGAATATATGTGTGTGTATATATGAGTATAGAATGCATATCCTATACAGATTTTGCTGTCACCTCTTTTAGAAGTGGTAAAATAAAATTCCAGCACTGAGTCTCTGATAAAATGTCCGCAGTTCAGCTGAGCACATTTTGCAGCTGAGCTCTACTAGAAACATATTTAGGGCCTTACCATTAGACCTGGGCTGCTAAATTAATTATTTTGGACATTAACAGAATTCAAAAGGTATCTTAAAATAACATCTTAATTTATACTGTGCATTATATTGTTAACATCTTGGCAGCTATGATTTTTTTTCTGATTAGCTCCATTATTGCTTGCTGTCTGCTGTTGTGTGACATTGCCCTAATACATTGATGAGAAGCCCTCTAAATCCTTATTCTTTCTTCCAAATGGGCAGGCACTGAATTTAATACCATTTCCTTGGGCAGAAACACCCCTCCGTCACACTGCTACCTCTACTGATGTTACACTGGTATTAGGTTTTTAATAACAGCTCCATCTAACATGCTACACTTAACATTTTTTTTAATCAGCCTCTGTATAAACTGCTAAATGTTTCCAGATAGGGAAAATTCAATTTTTTCCCCTATGACGACAATATTTCATGCTTATGAGGGCATACACATAGCAAAATAATCAGGTGTAAAGTCACAAAATTATTTTAGTGCATCTTTACTATATTAAAGTTTTGCTTAAAGAAAATCCTACAATGAGGAAAAATTATTTGTTTTGAAAAAAAAGTAAGAATAATATATTCTGATCCTTCATCCAATATATTACTACTCCACTCAAAAATGCGTAGCTCATGATTTATACAAACAAAATTTTGCTATATTGCAGGTTTTTTGAAAAATGTATGTCTGACATTAGACCTCAGATATAATCACCATACAGCAAGCTTTCAATCTTTCAAGGCATAATGAAAACATATGGGATAATGCCTAGCCTACTCTATAAGCAACAGGTTAATCTGGGACTTGTTTCTTATTTTCTAATGTAAAATCTATTAAAGTGGTTCAAAAACCCTTTTTTTTTAATGGAAAGCCTGCAAATACACATTTTTAATGAGTCAAGCTGAGCAGAGTCTAAATATTCCTTTAGAATTTGTGAGTTGTCTCTCTCTTCCTTCATGTTCTTAAATGTAACAGGAGCTGCCAGCCTTGACTATTTCCTGTCTTATTTGTGACCTTCATTAGGATTCACTCCCAAGTCTCCAGAAAGGTAAAAATGAACTATCTTCACACAATTCCATATTTTACATTGGTAAAGCTACAAACACATTCTCCATAACTATCCAATTCTGTACTCAGGCAGCTCATAGTTCTATTGGTAAACTTACAGTAAACACTACACTGCCTAAATCTGCAATGGAAAAAGATAGTTCTCTTTAGCAGCATAGGAGTTTTTATAGCAAAGCAGACCAATGGCCCATAGACTCTAATATCCTATTTCTGGTAGCAGCTAATACCCAATACTTTGTGGAAAGGTATATAAATGATGACCGCAAATTAGCAAAACACTTATACACGTGATTAACTTTAAACAGGTGCTTAAGGCTTTACTTCAGCCTTCACGACAAAGAAATTCATGACTTCCATGAAATTTACGCATTTGCTTAAGGTCCCAGTTCAGGATAGCACTTAAGCATGTGCTGCACTTTAGGTACGAGTTTAAGTCTCTCAATAGGAAATAAGCTCATTAAAGCTAAGCATGGATTTACATGTGTTCCCAAATTAGCACCTAAGTAATTTGCAGAATAGGAACAGACTTGAGTGCACAATTAGGTGCTGTGATGACTTGGGACCTAAGGACCTGATTCTTATCTCAGACCTATTTTACACTTTGTAACTCCCTAGACTTTTTCTCCTGCCTCCATCAGTGGGTGATCAGAAGAAGGTCCCAATAATACACTCATCTGCACAGTTCTAAACCACAGGGAGAAATTTCATCTTGGCCCAACCTGTTTTTGCCCTGAAGCATCAAAACTCATATCCCTTGCAATACAGTGCTCCCTTATGTAACTGCAGGTGCTGTACATACCCATACACATCCTTTTTTGACTTGCATTAAGCTATTTGCGTCAATAATACCCACCAGCAGTGAGTTCCACAGTTACTTATGCACTGCACTGTTTCATGTTAGAGAATGTCAATCGTTATTTGATTTGCCATCAGATAGTGAAAACAAAGGTATGTACATTCAGCTGCAAAAGGTTTTCTGTGGAATTGGCATGAACCAGTAATTGGACCCCCATAAAAATGTGATATTTTAGAAGCTTGCAGTTAGCTCCTGGATTTTACCTACCCAATTTGCTTCAGGAGCAATCACCATCTCAAGTCATAGTATCTGAGTATATTCTCCCCTATCTCTTCAAGTGGTTCTTCCATTCATAGATTCCAGGGCCAGAAGGGACCATTATGATCATTCAATCTGACCTCCTCTCTAACACAGGCCACAGAATTTCCAGAAAATAATTCCTAGAGCAGATCTTTTAGTAAAACATCCAATCTTGATTTAAAAATTGTCAGTGATGGAGAATCCACCAAAACCCTTAGTAAATTGTTCCAGTGGTTAATTATCCTCACTATTAAAAATGTACACCTTATTTCCAGTCTGAATTTGTCTAGCTTCAACATCCAGCCATTGGATCATGTTATATCTTTTTCTTCTATGTTGAAGAGCCCGTTATCAAATATTTATTTCCCACATAGGTACTGAAAGACTAAGGGTACGTCTATACTTACCTCCGGGTCCGGCGGTAAGCAATCGATCTTCTGGGATCGATCCCGGAAGTGCTCGCCGTCGACGCCGGTACTCCTGCTCCGCGAGAGGAGTACGTGGAGTCGACGGGGGAGCCTGCCTGCCGCGTGTGGACCCGCGGTAAGTTCGAACTAAGATAGTTCGACTTCAGCTACGTGAATAATGTAGCTGAAGTTGCGTATCTTAGTTCGAAGTGGGGGGTTAGTGTGGACCAGCCCTATGATCAAATAACCCCATAACTTTCTGTTTGTTGAGCTAAATAGATTGAGTCTATCACTATAAAGAATGTTTTCTAATCTTTGATCACTCTCCTGGTTCTTCTCTGAACCCTCTTCCCATTTATCAGCATCCGAAGAAGTGGGTTGTAGCCCACGAAAGCTTATGCTCTAATAAATTTGTTAGTCTCTAAGGTGCCACAAGTACTCCTGTTCTTCTTGAATTGTAGACTTCAGAACTGGACACAGTGTTCCAGCTGCAGTCGTAACAATGACAAACACAGAGGTGACATAACCTCTCTACTCCTACTGGAGACACCCCTGTTTATGCATCCCAGGATCACATTGGCTCTTTTGGCCACATCACATTGGGATCTCATATTCAGGTGATAATCTACTATGACCCCCAAATCTTTTTCAGAATCACTGCTTTAAAATAAATGAATTTACTTACTGTTTGGAGAGAAGAGACTTTTTATAAGTGTCTTCCTGAATTTTGAGTTATCTCTTAAATGACCTTTGAAAAATTCCCCTTTTAGTAACATTTTTTGATTCCACGAGGTCTAGTCTAGGGCTAAATGAAGTGTGTGTGTGTGTGTGTGTGTGTGAGAGAGAGAGATTCAGAAATATTCATTACATTTGAAACTGAATTTTAGTTTGACCATGTCTGTGACGTTTGTGTACACTTTCCAAGAACCTGTGAGGAGTCAAGCTTTACAAGCATGAAGCATCCAAAAAAAAGTGAACTAAAAGCGCAAATGAAATGATTCAATGTGCTGATCTGCCATTCCCAGGACCCTGTGGAAGCTCCTCTGCAAGGCTGGGGATCGACCACTTGCAAGGGTGCCAGCCAGGGAACGAAGGGAGATTTGGGAAAGATGCCTTGTTCTTCTCCCAGTCCTCACACAGAAATCCTGTGGAGAACTGATGCAGTCTGATGCTAGATTCTCTCTTCCACAGCCCCTTCCTCACTGAGGAGTGGCTGGGGAAGCTGTGGCAGCTCGTCTCCATTAGAACATCACTGGCCAGAGAGGGGAATGGGCCCTTCTTTGAGCTGACATGTAAGTATAGGTTTCGGGGTGACACCACTGTCCACTCTGATGGTGGAGACTGACCCTGAAGAGGGCAGGCCATGGCCCTCTCATGTAATGATTTGAAGAAAATTGTGAGCAGAATATGGAGGGATTTTCCCACCTTTAATAGCTCCTCCCTCTCATTTTCCCACAGGAGGGAGCAATCAAGCCTACAGTGTTACCAGGTCTCATAATTTTATCATAGGTCTTGTGATACTTTGTGTTTGACTTAAGGCACCAGCTCTAGGTAAGAATCTCAGCTTTCATGGTTTTTTTAAAAAGTAAGTTTCTAATTCTTGTGGTAGTGGAGAAAAACTTGAAAACTTCACCTGAGCACACCCTAAAGGCTAAAAACCAGAATTCAAATGAAAAGACGCAGCTTTTATTATTTTTTTTAAAACCTATTATTTTTAGCCAATCTCATAATTTTTGAGGCCTGACTCATGATGGCAATTACTTGAGTTTGGCAATACTGTTGGTATTTAAAAAGGATCCTGAACATCTGACTCATATATTGTAGACAAAATAGCAGTTACCATCCAGCATCCAATGAAACCAAGTGGGTAATATTGTTTTGTTCCTGACAATGATAGAGGTCTATAAAATCATGACTGGTGTGGAGAAAGTAAATAAGGAAGTGTTGTTTACTCCTTCTCAGAACACAAGAACGAGGGGCCACCCAATGAAATTGATAGACAGCAGGTTTAAAACAAACAAAAGGAAGTATTTCTTCACACGACGGACAGTCAACCTGTGGAACTCTGCCAGAGGATGTTGTGAAGGCCCAGGCTATAACAGGGTTCAAAAAAGAACTAGATATGTTCACAGAGGGTGGGTCCATCAATGGCTATTAGCCAGGATGCGCAGGGATGCAAAACCATGCTCTGAAGTGTCCCTAGCTCTGTTTGCCAGAAGCTAGGAATGGGCAACAGGGAATGGATCACTTGATGATTACCTGTTCTGTTCATCCCCTCTGAAGCACCTGGCATTGGCCACAGTCAGAAGACAGGATACTGTGCTAGATGGACCTTTGGTCTGACCCAGTATGGCCGTTCTTATGTTCTAATACTGGGCCATTTTCGACCCATACATCTCTAAGCTGAAGCTTCTTGAGTCAGTTGTAGTTGGAAAGATTGTTTTTTATATGTACTATTTGATTCAAGCATTTCATACAATGGAGCTTCACTTTCCCTTTACTCAATCTTTCATACAGAGATCTGGTCTCAAATGCATCAGAGGAAAATTAAGGAACAATTATAGAGACCACATTTGATACTGTGTTCTTTAAAATAATATTGCAACAGCAACAACCCTGTAAATCAGAAAATTTGACCCAATTTCCAGAGCTTGTTGTGAGCAGAAGGAGCTCGCGGGAATCTTTTACATACCAGGACCCCAGCACCAGCACTTAATTTTACTGCTTCACTAGAATATAGCGAAGATAAAACAGAGCTAGCAGATAAAGGATGATTTACAACCGATCAGCTAAAATGTATGTGTGTGAAAGAGAGAGAACAGGGAGCATGGCAGAGAGAAGAATTAATTCCATATTACTTGTTTCAGAGGCATTGTGAGCCCATACTGCTTAATAGTTCTCCACTACTCTGTAGGGCCATTATTTTTACACCCAAATTTATTTCCATCAGACTTAAACCTGCTGTTATCCCTCTGTCTATTTTAAGTTACTGCATCAAAAATGCTGATTCTTAAACATGAGATAATAGAAAATATTAAGCTTATTAAAGAAATGATCCCCCACATATTTGGAGATCCATTTTTTTGCTGCTCCACTCCACGGGCTGTTCCTGCCCGTATCCTACCCCCAGTCCTTCCTCTGGATCTTTATCATTGTTATATGCTTTTCCAGACACCAAGAACAACCTTCACTTCTTATCTGAGTGACTTGTATTTTAAATTAAGGAAAACAAATAAACTGGAAAGGACAAATATGAAGTCTCCACATCCCGCATAGTAATGGAGGATTCAACTGTCCCCAGTGTAGACACAACGATGCAGCTAGAAGAGGTCTTTTGTCAGTATAGCTAATGTCATTCGGGGAAGTGGATGTAACTATACCGGCATAACTCTTTCTGTCGGGGGGCTCTGCCAGCATAGTTATGCTGGCCAAGGCTCTGTCACAGACCAGCCCAGAGACAGGGAGACTCCTTAGAAATGTCAAGCTACATAGAAAACAGAGTCATAACAATTCCATAGCAGTAATAGACTGGAAGGAAGAGAAGCCAGCATTTAGTTTGTGAAGGATTGAAAACTACTGCTCTGCAGTCATAAGAACATAAGAACGGCTGTACTGGGTCAGACCAAAGGTCCATCTAGCCCAGTATCCTGTCTACCAACAGTGGCCAATGCCAGGTGCGCCAGAGGGAGTGAACCTAACAAGTAACGATCAAGTAATCTCTCTCCTCCCATCCATCTCCACCCTCTGACAAACAAAGTCTAGGGACACCATTCCTTACCCATCATGGCTAATAGCCGTTAATGGACTTCACCTCCATGAATTTATCCAGTTCTCTTTTAAACACTGTTATAGTCCTAGCCTTCACAACCTCCTCAGGTAAGGAGTTCCACAAGTTGACTGTGTGCTGTGTGAAGAAGAACTTCCTTTTATTTGTTTTAAACCTTCTGCCTATTAATTTCATTTGGTGACCCCTAGTTCTTGTATTACGGGAATAAGTAAATAACTTTTCCTTATCTACTTTCTCCACATCACTCATGATTTTATATACCTCTATCATATCCCCCCTTAGTCTCCTCTTTTCCAAGCTGAAAAGTCCTAGCCTCTTTAATCTCTCCTCATATGGGATCCTCTCCAAAACCCTAATCATTTTAGTTGCCCTTGGTCCTCACACACCAGTTTTACAGTATCAGTTCCACACAGCCCAACCGCCCACTTTTCTACTAAACTCGCACAATTCCCATTTGCCCGTTTCTCTCTGGCAATCAGCTATCTCCTACTTTGGAGCAGATTCTCACAAGTGCCTCTCGATCTTTAGACTAGTGCAGTGAACCTTAAACTGTGAGGCATAGAGACTTGGTGGTCACATTATAGTGGTTTCACCAACTAACTAGGCCTTTTAATTTTACTTTTCCCCTTAAGCAAATGCTGTAGTTGCCACAGGGATGTTACACAGACAAGAAAGAGAGGGGAGATGGTTCATGTGATTGCAAATGAGAGGGGAATTGGTTCACAAGGAAATCTTTGCATTATCCTCTCTTTACTTCCTCTCACATGCACAGACTACGAAAAAGTTTTAAAGCCCCTGGACGAGTGCCTATTCTCTGGCTGCAAAAGACAATCTCACATTCAGTAGTCATTCCCTAGGAACTACACAGTAGATTGTGCAAGCACAGTGGATAATTACTGCCTTAAATCTAGCACTTTGGCTGGAATATAGGTAGAATATTTTGTACTTTTAACAAAATAGGGAGGTACATCGGAAAATGCTACTTTCCATAGTCAGGGCACGGTGTGTTCTGTTTGGCAATCTTAATATACCTTTCCCCAGCAGATCAGATTTCATCCTTTAAAGCTCTTTAGAATAAAACAGCAATACCTATTATAATATTGTAAGTAGTATTATTACTGTGCCCTGTTTTCTGTAGTGGGGGTGGGGAACTAACCTTGTAAAAGTGACTTCTTGATGCTGCATTTCCTTTGTGTCTATCCACTCATTATAGTTACCCTTAAATTCAAAAATGTATTCTACCTTGTAAAATCAATTAGGCTTTTAAGCAATCAAATCCTTTCCTGCTTGCTTTATATGTCCTCTTTTTAGTATTAAAACTTGTTTCTGGGCTACCTGCTTTGGCTGGTCAGCCCAAATGCAACCACCTGCTCCAGACTCCAGCAACTGAGCTGGGAGCTGCAAAGATTCACAGGGGAATAGGAGGATGTAGAGGGATGGGAAATGCTCCCCCTAAGGCTTTGGAGTGGCTGCGGAGGTGGTTCAGTGGCTGCTGTTTCTCCACGGAGGCTGCAGTAGCTCCAGCAGTCCTAACATGACCCTTCACAAGAGACAAGAAGGGGGATGGGTATGCCTGAGTAGCAACAGAACTCCCAGCCCAGACTCTGCCTCACTCCCCCCGTGATCTCTGTGCATTGGATGTCAGAGACACACAATAAACCAGAGAACCCCAGTGAAGACATCCATCCTTGGTGCAGCCTCCTGAAATATGCCCCACCTCGGCTCTGCCCTCTCAGACAGTGGAACTACACATGCTCTGCTATCAGCAGGTCTTCGGCAGACACGGAAGCTGCCCTCTGGTTAGGAGAAATGCAAAGTTTTCAAAACAGTTTTATTCTTCTGCTTCTATCCTACCTAATTTGACCTCAACTTTAAATGGGATATGAGGAGTGGGGGAATTCCTGCACTTTTCAACAATATATTGGCAACTGACTTTCATACCCTATGATTTTCCTGATCATTTTCCTCTTTCATCACGGCTGTCAGTTACTCATGGATGTTGTGATTTGGCTAAAATCAAGTGTAGCTGGAAGCCAGACCAGGACAAGGCCTTCAAGGTGACATGCAACCACTTCCTCCCTGGGGGCAGCTTCACCCAATTTGCTGATTTGAGGTTCATCCACAGGGCCCGGCTCAACTGTGTCCCGCTGAATGGAGCCGTACGCCATGGAAATCGGGACAAGAGATGCAGGAAGTGCGGCTATATTGACGAGATGCTAACCCACATCTTGTGTAGCTGCAAGCTCCATTCCATAACCTGGAACCTGACCCACGATGCCATCCAAGATCTCCTAGTCAGAGCCATCCCACCACCTGTAAGGAAGGTGGCCGTGAACTCTGCAATTCCTGGAACGGACAGCCAACTGCAACCGGACATCATCATCACCAATGAGGAACAGAAGATTGTCATGGTGAATGTCACAGTTCCCTTTGAAAACAGGCCCCCGGTCTTCCGTGATGCCTGATCTCGAAAGCTGGAGAAATACGCCCCTATAGCCAACACTGTGAGAGCTAGGGGTTACCAGGTTCAAACTCACGGGCTGATTGTCGGAGCCCTGGGTGCATGGGACCCCAATAAAAAGCGAGTGTTGTGAGAATGCAGAATCGGTCAGCTCTACGCTTGGCTGATGCGGTAACTCATGGTGTCGGATGCCATCAGGTAGTCGAGGGACATCTATCTAGAACACATCACTGGACTTTGGCAATGCCAGGAGTGCCGATGAGAAGCAAAGTCGGGAAAGTAATTGAAATACTTCCCTGATGCATTGTATTTTCTACGGGACAACCTATCCTAAATTCTCAATTACCGAGGGACAATCTACACTCATTGCTATATTTGCTTTCTACAATCAACTCTCTGTATAACTTTTCATGAGTGATGTACCCAAATATTTGGATGCTAATATCTAAACTGTATCATTAAATTTATTAAGCTAAATTTGGGTTATTGCTGATTATGTACTGTATGACTTTTAAACCAACCGGTGTACTTTTGGATAATTTAAGCATTATACCCAGATGTACAGACACTCTTTCTTTAACCTGTGTACAATATACTTTTAACATTAGCTTTAATAAAAACAATTAAATCTCTTATCACAGTGTAATATCTGATGTGCCTTTTATTGGGGATTTTTATCCAGTCCAAGCAGCAGGATGGATTTAATGACTTAGTGGATCTTTCCCATGTTTTGTGTCATCCTACCATTCATTATTAAGAAACAAAGAGAAAATTAAGTGGGGGACTTTTTTATGCCCATCTTTCAAAGGCAATAGGTTTAATTAGGTGACCAGTTCTTAGAAATGCAGGTTAAATAGTAGGGTTATGATTGTTGAGATACCACAACTGGATAATGCTCCCAGGTTCTCTGCTCCAGCCTAGGAGACTTATTTAACTTGCACCGGCTGTGGATCAACCGGAGCTCACTGCAGTCCAGCCACTCTCCCTCCCCACCCCATGCAAGCTCTGCTCTCAGCCTAAATAATTTAGATGGTCAGTCATGGAGCTCTGCAGGGGGTGAGGGAAGAATTCTTCCTCAGAATACAGAGAGGTGTTACAGAGCTATTCTGCAACTGTTATGTCAGGAGTAGCCTCTGCAGCCATTGCACCTCCATTCAAACCAGGGAAAAAGACTGGATGATCAGACAGACACAAACCTCCAGTCATACTTGTAAAGAGCTGCTACACCCATCAGCAATAGTAGGCCTGTGGCAGGAGTACATGACCTGTGTAAAGCCCTGGTACGTTGGCACTGCTTCTGCCATTCAAATAGTAGAGCTGCAGTGTTGGGGGCCCTCTGAAATGGCTGAATTTGCCCCAAAGGAACAATAATTATTATCACACACACTTAGAATGCAGCTGCACCGCTGTAAGATCTCCCATGTAGCCGCTCTATGCGGATGGCAGAGAGCTCTCCCATTGGCCTAGGGTGACCAGACAGCAAGTGTGAAAAATCGGGATGGGGGGGGGGGTAATAGGAGCCATTATAAGAAAAAGCCCCAAATATCGGGACTGTCCCTATAAAATTGGGACATCTGGTCACCCTACATTGGCCTAATTAAACCACCCCCAACAAGCAGCGGTAGCTATGTCAGCGGGAGAGTGTCTCCTGCCAACAAAGCGCTGTCCCCACCGGCGCCTCTGTTGGTGTAACTTATTGTGCTTGGGAGGGGTGTTTTTCACATCCCTGAGCAACATAAACTATACTGACGAAAGTGCTAGTGTAGCTATAGCCTCAGTAATTTCCTGTCTTGTTTTCAGTCACTTGGATTTTATTATTTGAAGGGGATGCTGTTGTCTATGAAAAAAACAATCTCGGAGCTGAAGGTGTTTTGTTATGTACAAAACTGCAGCGGCATCGTGACAAGCCACAGTGCATGTTTTCCTTTCCTGGTAATTCAAGATCCTATGGCAGTTTGCCTAAGTGGAGGTTGCTAACCACAGTGTCCTGGGCACATTCCATTTTGAGTAAATACATTTTCCCTCTCAAATTTCGTACTGAATGCATTTATTCTTATTCACTTTCTGTCACAGAGCTTTGTGCGGTGGTGTTGTGCACTGTTGAATCACTGACTTGATCCACCCCACAGGTGTCTGCATTTCCATTTTCGCTAAAATGCTGTCTCCATGTATATGCAGCCCCATTGTGCATTCCTTGTGCACCCAAAAATCTTGCCAGAGCCAATGACTCTTGGGAATGTAGGGAATATGCAGGACTGGACTCATGCAAGCCAATGAGAACCAAGGGTGTTCAGCCCCTCTTAGGATTGGGCCCATAATTTGTAATGTGCATTGGGATCCTTTGACATGAAAAATGCTATATACTTGTAAGCTGATGCTAGTTATTACATTGACCTGTGGTTTAGCAGTAACAAATTGGTATTACATGCTTTTGAAACCAAGGCTATGCTGTGTTTTTAAAGGGAACTTGGGAGGAATAAAAATCAAACTTTACTAAATAGCAGAAGAAGCTAACATAAAAGCCTTGCGTGGTTGGGATTTGGAAGCTGTAGATAACATTTGATGCTTTGGCATTTGGAGAGATTCGAGCCCCAACTTTGATTAGCACATTGATCAGTTGATTAAAACGTCACCTGAAACTGGGTATTATGTATAGTGCTGGACAGGAAGAGATATTGTTTGAGCCAAGAAGCAGGAAAGGTTATTGCATCTCATATCTTAAATCTGTGCTTAGACTATGGTGACGCCATTGAAAAGATAGCAGGAATGCCATGTTTGAACAAAGCAAATGTTCTGTATGACGATGTGTGTTGTTGACTTATTCCGGGCCATCAGAAATTAAAACTTTGGAAACTACGGCCATGAAGAAGAAAGAGTATATATTATATAGAGCAAGGGGGAGAGCCCGATCTTGCGAGATATCAAGTTGCATTATGCAGACTGGAGAGGTTTTTCTGTGCTTATCTGAACAGAACTTGAACAGGTTTTAGAGATTATTTTGTGGTGTTGTTGTTGTTGTTGGACACAGTGGTGGTGAAGAATTCAGCTTTAATGTTTTGCATTTCCTGACTTTGGGTGGCTTTAACTAAGTAAGCATAGGGCCAGATTCTGAAATCCTTGATCCTAAAGAGTGGGCATTTACTTCTATAACACCCAATTTAATGAAATTACTCTCCAAGGTAAGGAATTCATGCTCTGGCCCTAGTGTGGCATTATCATAGTAGGTAAATTTAATTCTTTAAGTTTTCTTTTTTTTTAAAGGAACACATTTAAAAAAAACCCCACAAGACTACACCTAACGGGTAATGCCTCTTCTGTTGCCTCCTATCTCCTTCAGGCCAGGAAGTGCATATCTGTGTGAGTTCAGGAGACATGAAACAGCTGATGGGCCTTGCCCAATTGCTGTATCTTCCCAAGTAATGCTTGCCTGGAGTAATGCATCTTCCCAAGTAATGCTGGTAGAGGAGCTTTTCCCATTTGCTGTCTCTTAGCCTCACCTGTTTAAGAATGGTGACAATTGTGGTACAGAGGCACCTGCGTGCCAAATGACTTCTAGTCTCATAATTTCTAACATGTAGGCAGTATGCACTTTAAGAGTGCAAGTGGAGAGGCAACACTAGGGCTTATCCCAATAGCTGCCTCTGCATCTAGACAAAGAGTGCTTATGCATGTAATGTGCATCGCTATTAACTGAATTGGAACTTCCTCTTGCACAAGGTCAGACAAGGTGTTCCAAATATTCCTACTTTGTAAATAAATAAATAAAAATCTATTTTTAAGACCAAAGGTCAATGAGTACTGTAGACTCAATCCTGAAAACTCTTACTACAGACATTAGTAAGCATTTATGGCATCAGTACCTACAGTATATCCAGGCCTCATCGTAGCTAGTTTTAAACTTCAGCCAATTTTGCTGCAATCCTGCTGAACTCAAAAACAACTGCTCACATTTGTTGCTCAGGTTTTCCAAAAGAAAAAGAATCTATTTGGGGCTGAGACCATGCATAAAAAATTTAATCTCAAAAAGTGACTGTTTCAAAGTTATGAGAACACAAAAACAAGGGGTTATAATGGAAAGTATTTGGCAATCTGAACTACAGCAGACCGATAGGTGACTATTACTATATCACTACCAATATGGCTCCAAAACAGAACAATGGATCCAAATCTCCCCCAAGCTTTGGTGAAGTGCAAATCTTCATCTGAATTTCACAACTGGAGCCCATCTGTAAATATATATATATAAACACAAACACACACACACAGAGTATAATAGTATAATATATATACCGTAGTTACTGCCTGTAAATATTCATTTGACTGGCATTCTGGGTAGTATGAGGGTTCTAACAGTTAACTTGTTGTTTATATTTGAAATAGTTACCATATGATCACAACTGGGAGACCCACTGGTATGTTTTTTTTAGGAAAATAAGTATTGACTTAGGAAGGTTCCTGATTATTTTAAAACCTCTTCTTTTGACAGAAAGATTACATTTGTGGTTTATGAAAGTCCAGGCATTTGGAAATCTATTTGTCCTTGACATTAGCAAAGGCCTGGGGGAAGGACCATTTTCTTGTTTAGCACCTAAAGATCAGAGCTAATTCTTGCAACATTTGAGATCTCTAAAACCTTCTTCATACTTTCATCACTCTGGTGTGTTAATGCACTGGGTTCACAATGGGCAAGATCTAATAAACATAAATTCATCCTACAGCTTTACATTATTTACATTAACTATTACTGTACATATTTCAAGACCATGGCTGTAATTATGCCTGACATTCTGCAGGTCTCATTTGAATAAGAATTAGGGCCGGTGGAAGGATGTTTTGCGCCCTAGGC